>NC_142853.1:30615357-30923035 GCF_061612785.1 Hesperophylax consimilis
GGGAGTCTAACACCTTCCCGAGAACAGCCCAAACCAGCATGGCTAAATTCAAAGTCGGCATGCTCCAGCAGAAAGACTTTAACGACGCCAGTTTTGACAATTCCGACAGCGATACTCATGATAGCTATAGCAAGAAAGGATCCGATGCTAAGAGAATGAATGTTCCACTCGCTCCATCGAATGTGATTAAAAAACACACTCCGGAAATAATTGATCTTAGCTTCAATCCGAGCGGTCGCCATGACTCGACGTCCCGAGATGGTTCTTCTCTATACGACGCACCAAAGAGAGGGTTGACATTATCTGGTTCGTATTTCACATTTCTAAAGATTCATGTTTTTTTTATTTATCCATCAATCTACAGAAGCACAAGAAATTCACTCTCACTTATTATTAACTGACTAATCCTTGCTTTTTTAGGCGGTGGATCCATTTTCCTCAAGTCCAACAAGAATTCCCAGCAGAATGACAATGATGGCATGTCGTTTGGCAGTTTTGGCAAGACTTCCAGCTCGAATACGGGAGACAATCCTAAAGGTATTTTGCGGGAGCGGAGCTTTGGAGAGTCGGCGTTTAGGATTCCATCTCTGGACAAGAGTGAGGGCAGCAGAGGCAACGATCACACAGTATCGGAGGAGGATAGGAAAAGTGTTAGGTGAGTCAGTAGTGTTAGTATTAGGAAAAATAAAACTGCAAATTCAGATTATGTCTTATAATATCATCATTATAATTTAACCAGTAGAATGTGAACGTTAAGTTTAGATTTTTATGCTTTTTTCCAAGTTCAAAAAAAATTATTTTACTAAAAGAAAGACAAACATTCCTGGGTTACTTAATAACCTGACGATATTTTAAAAAACTCCCACTACTATCATTATAAACAGAAAATATTGCTTGTGCAATATGGAGGACTTAGCTAACAGAGGAGTTGTACCCAGTACATTTGTCAACTCAGCTACTAACTTGGGAATCGAAAAGCTTCAGTCCCCCTTTTTTTTTTACCAATGACAGTCCCAGAGCATCCCAATGTTCACCATTGTACCACGGCAGTTGTCATTGGCTAGAAATAATCATCAGGAGCGTGAACAGGGAATAAATTTTCAAATCCTAGAAAACCACAGCTCAAAATACTTAATACTTAAAGTACCAATACTAACACCCACTTCAACCATATTTAAACAATTCCCAGTGTTGAAGATTCAAAAACTATATTCAAAACAAATACTTACTTTCCTTTACAAGAACCTAAACACATTTAAAACTTCACAAACTTCTCGCAATACCAGAACAAGACATGCACACCAACTACTAATACCAAAAATCAACACATCCTTTGGACAAAAACACTACAGATTCCAGGCTATAAAACTATTCAATTCACTTCCAACACAATATAAAACATCTAATCTTACAGAATACAAAAAACACATATGGAACTGGCTACAATCCTGTTAATATTTAATTTTTTATATTTCACTTTTTTGGAATAACTATGGAAAAACTACTGTCATAACTATGGAAAAATCAATTTTATATTTTAATTTTTAATGTTTCTCTGTGTAACCAACTCCACTGTATTATTTTAGAATTATATAACTTTACAATTGAAAAAGTCCTCCACAACACAGGTGAACTCCTAGCGTGGAGGACAATATACTATACCATTGTTTAACAAATATATTAAAGAATAAATAAAAAAAATAAAAAAATAAAAAAAATAAAAATAAAAAATAAAAAAAATTAATAAGCACATTGTCTGAATACAATGTTTTAAAACAATTAACAGTAATAAAAGAGAGCCAAGCTTTAAGCAGTTGATTGATTATTATTTTGACACTTATTTCAACAGATTCAATCTGGATCAGAAAGAAGCAGACTTCCAATACGACTACTCTCCCAGCCCTAGTTCCAACAGTTCATCAGATATCCTTCAGGGAAGGCAGGGGTCTGTGATAGCAGTCAACAAGGTGGAGGTAGCCAAAGCAGAGCCACCCAGCGCTAGTAATGTTGCATTGGCCAGGAGGAACTCTGACACGTCCGGCCTGAACTCTGAAACTCCCACTTTTTTGAAGTCTCGGAAACTGAGACCTTTGAAGAGTGAGGATAATATTAAAGTGAAGCCCAGTGTTCCTACTTCTGGTAAACGTTAATTTATTATGTGATACGATGTTGGGGTTCCATGATAACACAATGATAATTCAACACACCTTTAAAAAGCGATATTAAGTCATTAAAAACGTTGAAAAAAACTAACCTGTAAACCTTTATATTAAAAAACTAGGATATTTCGAAAGATTACGGTTCATCTAGTAATGACTGTTTTTGTCAAATTAAGTCATTTAACTATGTTGTATTTCATTGTCACCAACATAGTTTTTTTCGTTTCACACGACATGTTTTCTACGACACTCACCGTTTTCTTCTTGTTCTAGTGCCATCTAAACCTAACCTATTTAACCTACTTTTTGTTTCACCACTTTTCATGATTTTATTTTATTTTCATTTATATATTATCATTTTGACAAGTTATCCTGTCACCGTTATTTTTATATTAATAACATTTATTATTCTGTTAACACACAATTTCTAGTATCAGTGAAAGATTTAAAATTGTTTTCATCCTAATTTATTATATAATTATCATATAATAAAAGTTATCAATATAATTTTTCACAGTAGTCCAAGACCAGAGTTTCACAGAAGAAAATAAATTGGATTCGTCCGTCACCAACTCTCCAGCTAGAAAACTGATCAAACCGCTTCCCGGGGATTTCATAAAACCAAGTCTATTTCAGAAACCATTTGAGAAGCTCAGTGATATTTTGAAACCAACCTCGCCCGACACTGACAGTGATTCTGAAGTTCTTGTTAACAGGTAAAAATAATTGTAATATGTACATATTGTAACCAGTGTTTGATAGTTATCGATGCAATTATTGAAAACTCTTGAGAAGTTCGAGCCCTCTTGGAAAATATATCAGGGCCTCAGCATAAATTAGGAAGCACTACATATAAAGATCTAGAGACACACACACACAAAACACAAAAATTAACTACTAAATATAATACGAAAATAAAGCTTTTAGAGAGCTGTGGCAATTAGATTGTGTGAGCCCGGTATCTTTCACCTGTATCCGTCAATGCTGAAGGCTGGACTTTGGCGGGCTTCCATGATGAGGATATTCCCAGAGCAGTTTATCCTTTCCCTCATTCCTGCTACCCCGGATCTTATAAGGGCTATAAAACAGGGAACTCACCCCTCTGTGAACATACTGGAAGTGCTGCAGATCTGAGGAGGCCAAACATTATGCGGGAGGCATTATTGTATTGAACATAAAGTTTTTCACGCTACTTTTTGTAGTTTGCCCAAAGTTTGCATGTATACAAGGTTGCACAGAAGGCAAGAAAAAGCGTCCTTTTCACAGCAGTACTGCAGAGGCGAAATCTTCTACTGAGTATCTTCACTTTTACGCTGAGAGCTCTTCTATGCTTATCATTGTCATTATCATCCAACAGATCACTATTATGTATTATGTGTTTTAGGTATTTAGTTTCTTCAGTCACCTGTTGTAGTACAACCGCCAATATTATGCCTTTTCATATTTCAGACCGAAACCTCCTGTCATCAAAAACAAACTGTCCATCAATTTAATGGAGAGCGTAGATTCAGAAGCCTCCATGGAATCCCCTGATAAAGAGAGCGTCAATATAGAAACCACTTCTTCTTATGACTATCCTAAAGTCGTTGAAAAACCTAACAATTTGAGTCTAAGTCTCCTGGCTGAGAAGAAAAAAGCCACAGACATGGAAACAAACAAGATCGGTGCAAGGGAATCTTTCCGAAGAAGTTCTTTTAGTAGGATGTCTGCTTTCGGGGATTTCAATTGTGAGAAGTCTGAAGAAACTAAGAAGTTGGAGTCGGAGTTAGCTGTGAAACGCGATAGAGAGGTTGTGGAAGCAAAGATTAAAATGGAAGCAGAACTTAAGAAAACTCGCGCAGAATTGGAGGAACAACACAGAAGGGAAATTTTCATTCTAAAGGAACAGTTGCACAGAGAGCATGCTAACAATAAAGCTAAATTAGAAAAGGTAAAATAGTTAACTCATTACATAATACATATATATTATAATTCTAGTGCAGACCCGTGAAAAATCTGGATATTTATAATTGTAGGATTTGTGAAGCTGAGAGTATTTATATAAAATATTTTTTCTTCAGGATCATTCATTGCCTTTCAAAAGAAGAAATTTTATCTATCTAATGTTAGTAAACTTGAAAAATTATTATATCTCTCCAATAAAATTAGAAAAATACAAGACACGTTATATTCATACTAATTAAAACTAACAAAAAATGTAGCTCTGCTTATGAAAAGGACAGCCATTTAAACAATATATACTGACCTGTTAGTTGCCGAGCTGGTATCACATTTGGGTCCAGTCCAGGCTTTGCGTCTTCAATTCCTCGGCTGGCTAAGTCCTCCATCACAACAAAAGCAACATTTTCTGCTTACTGTGGTGGTAGTAGGCGAATTTCAAATATTGTCAGGTTGTTTTTTTTTTTTTTTTTTTTTTTTTATAGTCGGAGGCGGTTTACTTACGTTCCCCGCGAGCACTTAGGCCATAGGCCCATTGTACTATCTCCCATTTTACCTCATTCCCTTGCCAGTAACCCGGTCCCTTTTATGAAGTTCACCAGGGCTGTCATTGGATATGTGGCGATGTCTTCTGGTTCCACACTGTGTCTTCCCAGGTATCTGAGCCTTATTCCCAGCAGAGCGGGGCATTGGCACCATAGGTGAATTGGAGTCTCTTCCTCCTCTTCACATTTCCTACAGATGTTGGTGTTTTCCACTCCCAACAGTTGCATGTGTCTCCTGAGATGGCAGTGTCCCGTTAATAGTCCTACCAGTTCCCTCAGTGAGTTTCTGTCCATATCGAGTAGTTGCCTGGTTCGGTTAGGGTCCGGTCCGTTTATGAGTACTTTAGATTGCCTCATTCCGGGTGCCTTCTTCCATTCCTTCCAGTGTTGGGATTTGACCCACCTCTTGATATGTAGTTTGGTGTGGCAAGCTGCTACTCCTACGGCCGGCTCAGATCCCACAAGTGGTGCTTTCGCCCCTTTCCTTGCTAGTTCATCAGCCCGCTCGTTGCCCTCAATACCTTTATGTCCTGGTACCCAGAGCAGGGTTACTTTATTGATGGTCGCCAGTTCTATTAGGATAGTCCTGCATTCCATCACCAGTCTGGAGTCGCATCGGTTACTTTCCAGTGCCATTAAGGCCGCCTGGCTATCAGAACATATGTTTATGTTCTTATTTCTGTACCCGATACTCATATTCTCCTGTGCGCAGACTAAGATGGCTTTCATCTCAGCTTGAAACACAGTGCAGTGCATTCCTAGAGGTATACTGAGTTCCCTCTTAGATCCCTGTAGACAGACCCCGGCCCCTGTTCCTTCCTCCATCTTGGACCCGTCTGTGAACCAGATTAGTTCCTGTTTGGAGTTTGGACCTGGGACCGTGTCCCATTCCTCCCTTGTGGGGTACGTCACTTTAAACAGCTGTCCGAAGAAGTATTCGGCTTGTTTGCCGTCCTGCTTCATCCCAGCCGTCGGACTAATTGCCCTCAGTCTTATTCCTATCTCCGTGTGACTGTTTCTGGGCAACTCTCCTCTCCATTGGCCATTGCAATGTAACCTGTAGGCTGCCGCCATCGCCGCCCCCTCTATTTCTATGTTTAGTGGGGGTAGGTTCAGCAGCACTCCCATGGCTAGTATTGGAGTGGTTCTCATGGCTCCTGTGATGCTTCTGCATGCAAGTCCCTGTATGTGATTGAGTGTGACCATCACTGTTTTCAGTGTTGTTCTCCTCCACCAGACCAGGGCTGCGTGCATGATCCTTGGTTTTACAACGGCTGTGTAAAGCCATTGCATCATTTTAGGTTTGAGACCCCACGTTCTGCCGCAGATTCGCCTAGTTGCCCACATCAGAGCACAGGCCTTTCTGCCTACAGTTTCCACCTGGTTTTTCCAGCTCAGTTTGGCATCTATGATGACTCCGAGGTACTTAACCGTGTCAGAGGGTTCTAATTCCTTTCCATAGAAGGTTGGATTGCTCCATCCTTCTAGTTTCCTTTTACGCGTAAAGATTACTAGTTCTGTCTTGTCTGGGTTGACTGACAGTCCTGTTTCTTCACACCATTCTTCCACTGTTGCCAGTGTTGACTGTATAAGGCCTCGGGTTGTGTCTGCATCCCAACACCTTATTATGGTTGCAATGTCATCCGCATACCCTTGCGTATATAGGCCCCTGTTGTTGAGTTTCCGGATGAGGTTGTCCACCACCAGGCTCCACAGCAAGGGTGATAAGACCCCTCCCTGTGGACACCCTCGTGTCACCAGCACTTTGATGCTTACCTCACCCCTTGTCACCGTAAGTATCCGGCCTGAGAGCATGTTCCTCAGGTTGTTAGTAACCTGCAAATGTTTATCTTTCTTTAACTCTTTGCACTCGGCCGTATCAACTGTTGTTACGGCAAAAAGTCTATACTCACATGCGGCTGCATCAACAGTTGATACCGAAACTTTGACGGCCGATATTCCAGCGCTCTTTCGTCATAAATGTATTTCTTGCTCACTTGGACATTCGTAGAACTATCACAATGCTGACATCTACAAGAATTTCTCAAAAATAAAATTGTATTTCATAAAAAAAGATCGATAATCAAGTGCGCCTCTTCGCGCCTTTTAGTCCTTTAGTTTACATTTTTGTCAACGGATGGCGTTAGTACTAGTATGTCATTCACAACTATTCATAACTAAAAATGATAAGTGATCATGGTGTCCCACTTGCGTCTATCAATGCAGTGGCCTAAGTACACACACGCCGAGTGAATGGCGGGACCACATTCAAAAGATACGGTACGTCTTTGTATGAAATTTTATGTTTTTGTTTTTATAAACATCTAAGAGTGTTGACACACGAGGATTTTTGTGGAGAATAATCTGTTCTGTCTATATAGTCCAATAAATCATGCCAGAATGCTATAATTTGAAATTTAATTGGGTGCATAGGTATTTGAAAATATGTACCGCGTACGGGTATAGATAAAACGGAGCAAATTAACGCGTTCAAAAGGTTAATGAAAATATAAATGGATGTCATTAAAGTATGTCTACTGGACCTAGTTCAGTGAATCCCCGCGTGTGTTGTCTCAGTAACGTATCTTCACTCTATTGATTCATCTAAGCATTTGAACAAAACAAATACGTATTTTAAATAAAGAATGATAAATTCATAAAATAATTTTGGCACCTAGGTACTTTATGGCTTGTCTGAAATAAGTAGTTCCAATTTTAAAATTATATGCCCATATGTTTTATGGCGGATAATTTTGAAAATTAAAAGTTGATTGAACTTGAATAATATTACATGGGAATATTTCACGTTACTATTTTATTTTCTTACCCAACCGAAATTAGTATGTTTATTTATGTCCTTATTAACCCATTGGCCTCCGAATTGTTTTGTACCGAAGTTTTAAATCTGCAGTGGTGTACTAAATCTTACATAACTTTTAAACTAAACATGCAAACGAAACAATTTTTTTAAATTTACTCGTTCATTGAATTAAGGTATGCAAAAAATATATGCAGTTTTTTAAAAAATAATAATAATATGATTAAACGAGGATATAAAAATATTTTTTTTATAAAACCCATTTTTTTTTCTTTTTTTTTTATAATTGGATTAAGAAAAGTTTTACATTAATCATACTTATGACCATAATATATTTTATTTCAATTTGGGCTGATGTTAGCCGCCCACCACGCATTTTACGAACAAGCTTGTCAATTCCCGAACCACATGCTATTTAAAAAAAAATTCAATGACGCTGAAATATAACAAAATTTCAATCGTAAATATCAGGAAAAAACTGTACCAACGGAGTCCTGCCAATTACTACGAAATGAATGCTTAATTATTTACAGAGCGATTGGCATTTATAATTTTAAACACAGATGTCAATTATGTATCCCTTTTTCGTTTTTAAGCCGACGACACCAGACCCGCCAGGATGGCGTCGTTTGAGGCCAATGGGTTAATTCAGTAAAAAACCCAGTTGAAATTGTTTCATGAAATTCAGTGACCCCATAACAGTGAATATTTTTTTAGGCAATAAAAGAAACAAAGGAAAACCAGGATAAGATAGTGGAAAAAGCTTTAAATGATTTGCTGGCAGACTTTGATAAACTAAAGGACAGATCCATCGAAGAGGAAAAGTCCAAACTGTCAATTGATTTGTCCTCACAAATAGACAAGTTGAGGGAAGAGCATAGTAATAGTATTGAAAGACTGAAAGATGAAAATAAAACTAATTTACAAAAAGTAACTAATAATATGGAGCACGGTGAGTTACAATTTTTATAATATTTTTTTTCTTCTGGTTGGTAAAGTATTAAGTTGGCAAAAAAAAAAAACTATATGTTAAAGTAATCAACCATTTTTGGTTATTATTCCAAATTATCCATTGGAGCGATTTTTGGCATATTGTGCCATGTTTGTAAAAACATTTTGAGCGATCGCTTGTCATAATGTGTCAAATTTATAGAACCTAAAAATATGGGATGGACGGTGTAATCTAAGTGGATTCCTTGGCTTTGAACTACAGTAACAGTTTCTTCTGTTTCCATATTAATATTATGAGGAATGGAACTAATTAAATAATATGGTAAATGTATATATATATGACACCAATCGCTCGAGTGGTTGTAAGGTTAAATCCATTTAAAATACTTTATTTAACAAATCGCAAGTATGTCCCATTGTTGAATTTGGCAGCCACCTCTAGTCTGGAGCCCCAATATACCTGAAAAATCCCTTGATTCAGTGCAGAAACGGGCGGTCCGATTGATAGATTCCCCTCTATTAACAAACAGATTGCAATCCTTAGAGCACAGGCATCCGGTATGCTGTCCTTGTTCTAAGATGCTCCGGGGAACTAGCATCATTGATCCCTTCGGCACCAGTGCATAGTCGGGAAACACGCCAAACTTGCACCCAACATATGTACACCTGCTCAGCTGTGGAACGATTTGCCTGCCTCTTGCTTTCCTCCATTTAATTTTTTGGTTCACTCATTCCTCTCCTCAAAAAACCCTCCACACAGCATCCACAAAGATGAAATAGGCTCTGAGGGAAATTATTTTCCTCAGAGCCTTCTGTGTAGAGATGATGTTAAAAATAAATATATAAAACACCTATCGGTTTGGGTTTGGCCTAAATCTTCCTCAGGGCTGTATATATACAAAAATTATTAAAGAATTACAGAAAATTAGGAAACATAGAAGAGGGAGACGGATTACAATTATGTCTAACCTAAAATGATTGCTTCCTGTGAAAGTTTAAATCCATTTATTTGTATATTTGCAGAAAATAATAAAGCCATTAATGAACTTGGCCAACAATACGCTGACAATCTGGAGGCAGAGAAACTAAGACTGATGGCTGAGAACAAATCGGCATTAGATAAGATGAAAAATGAGCATGAATCCTTGTGCGATGAACTGAAAAAAGATTACAGAAGTGAGGTAGGGCCAATTCATGATTTTAATAATTATTTAAATTTAAAACAATTAGAGCAAATCCTAAATACCTTGACGTAATCCAAATGAACGAATGAGTACTTAAAAACGAGATTGTAAAAACCAACCAACCAACAACCTGTTATTTTTAATGATTAACTAATGGTTTTTTATGCATAATTTGTTATCCGTTGTGCCATGCATAAAAAACCTTGTCCTATAAACATTAGTTTATCATTAAAAAATAATAATATTCGATAAGTCAAAATATTTCACCAAATGTAGATATAATATGTCTCGACGCCATCTAGTGGGAGATTCAGCACTAACAAAGCCTTTCCTACAAAAATAAAGTTGGTTGTTTACATGTGAAAATATATAATAAACAATAATTGCTTTTTTTGTGATTTGTTTTTGGGGTGTTATGCCGTGTTGCGCAACACGGCATAACACCCCAAAAACAAATCACAAAAATACTTTTGGCCGTGAAAATCTTAAATCATATTTAACAATAATTGCTGTTTGAAATACTGAATACATATATAGTACATATTGATTTATTTGGCGGGTTGGGAATAAGTAGACATACCTTATTTTTACTCAGGAGATATTTTCAATTTGTATGGATATTTCAGGCGAGTAATTATTGCTTATAATAATTTGTCAACCAACAACCTGCTTCCATGATAGTCCGAATCATAAATGAACCACTCACTAGATCAAGGCTGCCCAACCTTTTTAACAGTTGGGCCAAATTGACGATTTTGAATCACTGGCGGGCCACTGAATACCTGACGGTTCCTATTTCCAAGGGGGGGGGGGTTGTTAGAGAATTTCTATAAAACAAAATTCCCCACAAAATGAGTGCTCCCCGCAAAATATTTGAAATCCATGGGGGGGGGGTTGTTACGGAACTTCGCTGAGAAAAAAAATTCCGCGCACCCAAAACCATCATATGTGATTCCCCACAACAATTTTCGAATTCCATGCGTGGGGGGGGGGGGGGGTGTGGCTACAAGATTCCATTTCGGACGCGAAAAATATTATATCAAAAGGTGTATTTTTGTTTAAAAAGTAAGTTCAACAGGTTGGATTTTTTCGTCGCTGATTTTCGTTCTGAGTAGCCTAAATAGCGATAAATCGCCTTCGTTGGCAACACTGGTGACCGCGCGCAAACTGCAATGTTTGTTTTACCGCGGGCCCGCGGCACTTTTTCAAATTGGCGGGTTTTTTTGAAAATGGTTCAGGGGGGCCACTTATAATTCGTTCGTTCCACTTATAATTCGGGCCACAATGTGGCCCGCGGGCCTGGGGTTGGGCAGCCTTGCACTAGATCAATATCTTCGGGTTTTTTGTACTGAGCCCATGGGTCCTAAATTTAACCATAGATAAAAGCCCATGATAAGACTGCTCCTGCAAAATATACGTCACCACACGTCATACTCACCATCGACTAGGATAGAGGAAACTATAAAAAAGGCATAACCATAGACAATATAATTCTCATTCGGAGCCTACCCCATTCACTAGCCTAAAATCTTGTTCTGAGATGAACAATCAACCTGTCGTAAAAATAAACTAAAATGACTTAAAATCCTTTATATAAAGGAAGAACATTTATAAGATTATCAAATATGAAATGTTCTTTTTACGACAGTATCGAATTTTGATATTTCTCTGCTTTTAACAGAAAAATGAAAAACACAGAAGATTTTTGTATTTCTTTTTAATACGAGTTACATTTATACGTATATATTTTACATGATATTATATGTAAGGTCATGTATTCCTCATCAGAAAAGAGAATTTCTTTGGCCTGATAGAAGGGAGACAGGATTCTTACTTTGGTTGTTTCGCATAAAATATAAATTTTAATTCAAGTTTTTTTTGAGAAATGATTCATATACATTGTATATTAATATAGATATTACAGAAACAAGAAATACAATAATATACAAGCATGAAACACATTTAGAAGTTGTACCAAGATATGTACCTTCACAATCTTCTGAGACCCTTTTGGCAGCAACGGGCACACCGCTGGGTTTGGGGAAGAAATTACGCCCTGAAATAAAAATATTTATCAAATTAGCAAAACAAAACATAGAACACTATTTCCTTCCACTTAATATGAAACAGATATGTACCTTCACAATCTTCTGAGACCCTTTTGGCAGCAACGGGCACACCACTGGGTTTGGGGAAGAAATTACGCTCTTAAATAAAAACGTCGGTTAAATAATAATATGAATAAAATTAATAAGGTAAGTCGATGTAATATAGAAGACATTTGTACCTTGTAAAATGTAATCATGATCTTGGAGTGCATCACTATACGCACTATAGAATGCTGGCACAATAATCTCGTCACAGGTACGGTCTAAAAACAAAAATAGATTCAATTCTGAGGTTAAATTAAGATAAGTTATACAATACATTAGGAACAAACAAAGAGAGATTCGTACCTGGAAGATTAAGTGTTGGCAATGCGCGCTTTCTTAACGCACCATTCGATCTTTTGCAATCAATTGCAAAATGCGATGCACACACTCTTGCGTACGTCGTCAATATCGGATTCTGAATAAATTCTAATCTATTAATCCTTATTGACCATTCGCGAAACAGAATCTGGCACTCCTTAAAACTCGGAAACCTATGTCGAATTGATGTAGTGTCCGTACATCCTTTCACATCGCACTTAACAGTTTTCATGTTTTGACAACGGCGTATAAACATGCATGAACTGCGCACTGGTTTGTGCAAAATATACGTCACATAGCCATAGAGATTTCCGTGTCTTTTTTTCTGACCCACTTTTTTCTCGGAGTTATACCCCCCTGGTCCGAATCATTTTTCTTGGACTAAAACAAAAGCTCTCGAACTTGCTTAATTTTCTTGCAATTATATGTTCCATTATTTAAATTATTTCCAATTGGTGATTATGGTTAGGGAAAGTTAGGAACTGGATAAATGACATTCCGGTAGGAACCAATCATATTTTCACTCAAGATCAAACTAACTATGAATACTAATTCTCTTTTATATGATAGGCGAGCTTCTTCAGGAATTATAGCATGCTCTGTAATCAATTTTTTTTATATTTAAAATCATAGTTCATAATAACATTATGTATATAAAGTAGAAATATCACTCGGCCACAAAAAACTTGCTTAGAGGTCTTAGAAGTATTGAGTCCAGTTCCAGAATTCCATGCAGTGCCAGCCAGCCTTTCATCTGTATGATAAACAATACTACAATAACACTAAGATTATAAACATTATAGGTGTGTGTGAATGGCGACAAATGGCAGAGAAAGGATGAAAGTAAACTGAATACTGTAGAAATGAGATCCGGGAAGAATGCGACGCTGTTTTAAGGCAATGCACTATGTAGTAATGCAAAATCATGTGTTTTTGGTTTGAACATTTGGTCGCCTAGAAATGTTTCAGATGCTTTAATTAAATACTGCGAGTAGAATACTACAAATGCCTTTGAAATAATTGAGTATTTTTTAGATAAGTCTTTTTATAAGCCCAGAAAAAAATAATGTATAAGGCCTATGAAAACTGCTTTAAAGTTCAAAATCTCCTACTTGCAAACCCATTTTCGGTTATGGTTTTATTGTATAATGTGGTGAATTAAGTTATTTATAAAATGATCGAAAAACATTTAAATATTTGTGCCTGAACATCCATAAAATAAAATAAAAGGCACTTTTTGGTCATGTTTTTTTCTTGCATAAATCAAAACAGGTGATGGTGTTAAACGGGATAGTTAATTTAATGATTAATAATTTAAGCCTTATCGCTATTTACGTAAGGTGTGTTATTGATAGCGGCTCGATTCAAAATATTACACGACGTAGTGCATCGCCAAGCATAATGGATAAGAACGATGAAAGGAACACTTGGTTAGTTTGGACATGTGACACGGATGCGCAAAGTGTAAAGAGAATATATGATGCGAAAATGAATGGTAAAAGAAGGTGGCGACACCCGAGGAATGCATTGCACGATCAAGCCAATCAAGTACTTGAGTCGGGACATCTCAAGAATCAGAATAACAGAAGAGTATGTGTGAAAATCCCCTTTGAAAAAGGTTGGCTTATATGTGCTAATAAATACACTCATGGAAGGTCCCATGCACTTTTTTAATGATCCGAAGGTGAGGACTTCTGCTTATTAGAATGCGCCAAGCAACAGCATAACGATTCTGCATTGACCATCAATGATACAGACAGTTCAGCAACTATTTTTTGACGCATATCACCAAATAGTGAAACATCCCCCAAGACCTTTTTATATTTACATGTACCTCAAATTTGTAATCTTATCTGTAATAATGGTGTACAAATGGTTAGCTAGTTAAAACTTATTTAATACTAATCAACTGATGTAATTACTATCACCCACGCAGATAGAGCTAGTCCGCAGCCAGCAAGCCGCACACTTGAGCGCCCTGCGTGAACGCATGCGGCGGGAGCGGGAGCACCCACTCTCGGCTTCCGCTGCACCGGCCCCCGCAGGCCCCCCGTCTCCGCCCCGTGAGGAGGTGGCTTACGAGCGCCTGCGCTGTGACAAGCGACTCCTCGAGGACAAGTACCGCTGCCTCAAGGAGAAGTACGCCCGTCTGAAGAACGACGTGAAGGTTGGGCTGAATGTAATTCAATAAAAAATATTATATATATCATACATTTCACATACATTCATACATCGCCTCATAAATACTCATCTGTTATTTTATTTTATTGTGTCATTTTCAAAATTGGTGAAGAATAATTTAGACAAGTGATGAAGTATGTACCTATAATATAATATTTTAACAAAAGAAATAATATTTTAACTGTTTTTTTTTTCAAAATTGGAATTATAATGTCTCGTGATTTTTCACAGGTCTGCGCCAGTTTTACATAATTTATGTCACCGCCATCTTTGTAAATAAAGCTGGCAGTGGTAGTAATTTTTAATTTTTTTTGTGTACCTATAATTTCTATACTGCTCTAAAATAAACTAACCTAACATATACACTAGTATGCATTACATATTATAGTACACATACATATACAGTAAAACTTCTATTTATTGTTTTTGAAGGAATCTATTGAAAAAACAACGAATGTTGTAAACAATGGATGCGGGAATATTGAAAAATACTACATTCGTACAAATGTCATATCACTTGGATGGGCTGCAAAGTTTTCCACAAATAATAAAATATTTAATTTTATACCCCCATTGCTGCGTCAAGGTGCTTAAAAACCTATTTGAAATGTTCGCAGTCATTCAAGCCTTGGGCCATCAAGAAGGAGGGGCTCGCATATGTCAGTTCCATCACTGTCGTTGCAAAACGACACAATCTTCTCTTTCGACCCTTTACCAACGTGACAGGAGTCGCTCTTTAACGTCAATGTGTCTTTCTAGTTTTCGAAGATTTTCTGTACAGTAAAAAGTCTTCTGCACAGTGCACGCGCGCACCGCTGTGTTTGACGCCGCAACGACATGCCACAACAAATGTCAAAAATTTCGAATGTTCCACTTGTTGTCTATGAGTACTGTTAGTTGAAACCAAGCATTTAGCTATGAAATATGGTTTTTATTGTGCAAAATATTTAGTACAAAAACTGCGTGCTTTAAACGATGAATGCGGTATAATGATACATAGAAGAACGATCGCTGCAATTTCTATTAGCGAGTTTTGTATGAAATTAATTCAGGACTGGAAGAAATCAACGACAAATGATCAATCGAGATTTCACTGTACTAACATATACTTAAATAATATGTAATATTATAACCATCTGATTTCATATGAGTGCTTTGATAGCACATATTTAATACATTTGTAATTCATTCATATTACTATTCTACATATAGTATTTAAGTATGTGAACTAGAAAGTTTGTACAGTATGTACCAATGGTCACTAATTTATCATCCCACTGTATACTTGAGTGTTCTTAATAATAATAGAATGATGGTTCAATGGTTTTAGGGTAATCAAAAACATAAAACAAAACAATTTGTATAACCACAATATTTTATTTTCTATAACTAACCTGTTTTGCTTAGTACAAGCATCCTCAAGGGTATAAAGTGAAACCAATATAAAAATACAATGTGTGTGTTTATATATGTATACATATAAGGTGAGACCAAATATAATGTGAGATAGCGTGAACTTAAAATCTAGCATAGCAACAGAGGGAAAGAAAGCAAACAGATAATGTCATGTACATAACGGGATAAATATTATTATTCAAGTGACAAGAAACAAAGAGTCACTAATTAATAGTTACTAGGAATTTTATTAGTTTAAGGGAAATATTGGTCAATCAGACACATTAAATTGATTATTGAGAATTTGGGTTTTGATTTTAACGGCTTTTTTTATTTCGAGAGCTTCTAAATTATTTAATCTGTTGCCATGACCATTTTTGTGCAAAATATTAACACCGGCGTTTTGATTGAAGATATGATCTTTATCAATAAGATGATTGGTGAATTCGGAAAAGCCATTATTGTTTAAGCATCCAAGATGCTCTTTAATTCTAATGTTGACATTGCATGTTGTTTTACCAATATAGAACGCTGTACAATCTAATTTATAAATTCCCGAATGACAAAGTTTGTCGTAGTTTGATGTTTGACAATATAATTTGTCAAACCACAAAGTTACTGCATTCTACCAAAAAAAATAAAAATAACAATAGCAAACATTTTCAGTAATTTATTAACCCGTTTCTTTTTTACAGATTTCAATAGAACGAAGGAACAAACGACGTGAACAAAGCTTGACTACTGGCTCGGAGACAGAGAAATCTCACTCTAATAAAATTGTTGTTCTCGGAGACAAGTAAGTTGTCTTTTATTGAAAATCAATCAGAATTTTAAAACGAAAACACATAGCATATTATCTTTAAATTAGTTAAGGTTAGAATCTCTTAATACTTTCTTTTTAATTACTAGGTCAGGAGATATTAGTGATGCGCTGAATTCCATCAACAAAATGGACCCCAGGAAACGCATATTAAGTAACAATAATAACCCCGTCAATGGTGCTCTTAGACTAACAAATAATGGCATAACGAAGGCTGAGATGCACGCGAAACCGAATGACAACAATAACGCTACTCCAATTCTAATCAACCCCAGCCGCGACATCAATCTGTCACTGAGCGATTCGACTCCACATCACAATGGTTCAGGAATAAACAACCACCTCCTAAACGTTGCCGGAAGGAATGATTCCATTACTCGAATATCCCCGGATCGTTCCAGAGTCAAATCTTCTAGTTTCCGTGAGAAATCGCCGCTCGGGAAAGTTACAATCCGCGAGAAATCTTTCGGCAATGGCGACAACGACAACAGTCTCGGCCTAAACGATATTTCACTCAGTCAGAGTGACAGCCACACTGTTTCCAATAGCAGGCATGCCAAGAAGGTTCAGCTTATTGACAATCATAAGGATAAATACAGTGTAAATGACGGAGCGGATTCTAGAAGCAAGGGGGCTTTGAGGAAGTCATTGAAAATTAATCCAGAATACATAGAAACCAGTGAGTAGTACATACAACATTTCTTCCATTATTAGAGTAATGTATTTTGAACCACCAGCGGTAGCTACCCACATTTGGTTAGCTGTAGGTAGATTATTTTATGATCTGAAATTATTTTATTTTGAACTTCCCACAGTTAGCCAATATGTTTAGTCGCTAGCTTGGTTACGCTTCTATCAAATACCAAAAGACGTCACTAATGTTCCTCCCAGTTCCCACTTCTCTCTCAATATTTGGTATCGTGTAGGTTGCGAGTAGACGCCATTTTAAATTGTTTTCCAAAAATTGAACATCTGTTTACATTTTAAAAATTGCATTTGATTTAACTCTCGGTGTGCTGACCCAAAATTTTCACCGTCAGATTCTATTTTCTTAACAACTTATTTGTTTTAGCAAATTGATGTTTTTGTAAATTGTACCATCTTACCATATAATATGTACGGCGCTCAAGCGACTAATGCCTGTGACTGTAGACATTTCCAGTAGACCATAGACAATATTCAATATTTCTCCAAATAAGTAAATTTTAGGGCAATTTCCGTAACTAACACACAGAATTCAGGCTTTTAAGATTTTTATTTAAAAATTTTAAAACATAACTTCTCAGGCCTCTTCCATATTTTGACATAAGGTTGGAGTATTTCCGCTTTCCAATGAAATCCAAATAAATGGAATATTTCTGAACGTATCCGAAAACTAAAAACTGCTTTTGAAATGTGAAAAACACCATAAAATTTTATTATAAATAAAAATGTTAATGTTCGTTTGTTCAAATCATAAATATCCAAAAGTTCTTCACCGATTGCTTTGACATTTTGACACAACGCTTCATTCGAATATGTATTGTTTTTAATTTTAAATAAAATTTTTGTACATTGTAGACTTGAAAGTTTTTAAATATTTCTTTTGTTGGATTGGAATTGTCTTTAGTACTCTGCTTTTTGGGCTATGTTGAGCCTCTCTGTGTGAGTGCTCAAGGCAGACCCCCAACCAGTTATCCCGTACTCTGTTAGTGATTGACACAAAGCGTAGTACACTTTCTTAATGTCGTTTATGTTGAGGATATTACGGATGTTTCTAAAGAAGAATATGTACCTATATTTAAATGAATCAAATATAATAATGATGTTGTTATTTCTAGCTGTAACGGATTACCAAGATTCCTCGGACACCGGAATAAGTGACCATCTTCAGGGCAGGGAGTCTCTTTTAGGTAACATTCATTTTATACACACTGTTACGTAGTTGGAGTATAAGGCGCTTTCTACTTTCTAGTATGTAATATTTTCAAGTCAAATACTATGATGTTAAAAAGCTAATGATCTATTGACAAATAAATGTCTGTTTTTATTGATGAAATAAATAAATTACAAATTACGTGGTGAGATTTTAGATTGGTTGGATATAATGTATATTGGTAATAATTGAAGCAATCAATATAATTAGAGGATAATAAAGCAGAGAAATAAAGTAAATTTTGAATTATTATTTGTATCCAAAGATCCCTGCATTGTAAACACGCAATAGTAAATTTTGTATATAAAATTCATTGCACAACTGTACATAGCTTGACTTAACAAATGCTTATCTTTCAGGCCGGAATCGCAAAAAGCTGTTCACACGCTTAAAATCAGCTTCCACCTCAAGGCTGAATTACACTGTCTCCCCCAAGTATGTTCATAACTCTACTACTATACTATACCATTACAATTATGTACCAACATAGATAATAAAAATAAGGGAGGCCATGAACCATTATTAGTATGAAACTGCGCGCACAAAAATGTCACCAACATCGTTCATCTATTCTACTGCAAATCGCATCTATGCACAGCGGCATCCCGCCTTTGTGCGTACCTGCGCACCAAACGCATAACTTTCATTGACTCTGTCACTTGTCTGATAGTTCGTGCAGATAGTTTGGTCATGATCGTAGACAATCGGCATACTTCCATACAGGGGCAGCTCTTCTGTGTGGATCATTTCGTCAATGACCTCCCAAAAATATGCTACAATAAATTAAAGAATTTAGTTTTAATATTCGTGCAGATTTTTATATTTTTGATACATCCCAGTGCCATCTAGTGTCTAAATAAGAAGCTATTGTATTGCTACCATGGGTCATTTTAAATTTTGTCCCCAAACTATCTCCTTTCTTTCTCTGTGCTAAACAATCAAAGGAGGTAAACAGTATCATGTCTGATGTAAGCTTAGTATCATAAAAAAATTATTTTAAAGGGGTTTTCAGACATGACCGCTGTAAGGTAGAGATACCTACCACCTAAGATTATTAATTTGTATGTGAAACTTATAATTTTGATATCAAAATACCAATGTAAAATTGTACCTATTAACTCCCACCTATGTATTGTAAGTTCCTCTCGTCCTACAATGAGTTTTGTAACTCATCGAGATTGCTCTAGCAACAAATAAAGATAATTTTTAAAAAAAGGTATTAGAGGGAGATGTGAAAAAATGTCAGTGGAAAGTTTTTTGTGTGATAAACGATAGCCATCTTGAATTTGATTATTAGTTCGCGAAATTATGTTTATCATTGTTGACGTAATTTGCATGGAATAATTTAAAATGCCAAATTCTGTGGATATCTTGTTGAAAGAAATTGCAAACAATTAATAGAATCATGACAAACTTATTCAAATAAAGATAAAAACATAGACAATTAGTTTTTGTTACAAGACAGAAAAATAAAGAGGTTCAAAACGAAAAGTTATAATTTTTGTCAGTAGATTTGCAGGTCCAATCAAATTAATGTATAGGTGCTTTTGCTTTCATTGTTTACTTATTGAATCTACTTACAAACAATGGACTGAGATTGGATTTCGTGTTTTAAAAACTTTTTATAGGAAAAGATCTTTCCAAAGATAAAAAACATTAACTATGGAAATATATGTATATATTTCTAAAGTTATATGTGTAAATAGTTAGAAAAATAATCTTAAATTAAACAATATTGTACTACCGGCTTCAGAACAGGTGAGTACCGGCTATTGGTGTTTTTATAATATTCACTACGCATTAGCAATGTGTATTAACATTTCATGTTCATTTTTTTTCGATCGACCTTCCACTTTTAGACCCCTAGAGCCGCCTCTGTTTCCATGCCATATCTCCCTTTGCTTCTGTTATCTATGTGTACCGATCATAGTTTCAGATGCTCCATCTGAATTCATTTGACAACAAATTATAATGATTTTATTTTGAAGATCAATCGACAGCTCCTGCAGCCCTTTGGAGAACTTGCGCCAACAGTTGAGGAAGCTTGAGGAGTTGGAAGAACAGTTTCCAGATGTGACGCTAAACGCTGATACGACAGCCTATCGTCTGCGATATCCTTTTCCCGACTCGGGTATGGCTTTATTTCAATATAATATTTTTATAGATTTCAGATGTTTCAGCTAAATTTTCACCATAATGTTACCACTTCAATGTGTTCATCACTCACTCAATCACTCCAAAATGTTCTAAACATGGTCAAATAGTATAGTTATAGTCACAGTCACTTATATAATAAGTGGCACTTATCAGATGCCTGGTAAGGCCAATATTATTTTTCACTGCAACTGTAGAATTCAAAATGACATTTACAGGGTACCTGGTAAAGCCAATACGGCTTCACATTGCATCTGGTAATGTCAAACGACATTTACAAGGTGCCTGGTAAAGCCAATACTACTTTACAATGCATCTGTTAAATTCAAAGCGACATTTACAAGGTGCCTGGTAGAGCCGATGGTGACTTTACAATACATTTGATGAGGTCAAAATGACTTTAGGAAGATAAATGGTAAAAAGTGACATTAATGCAAGATAGTTTATAAGGTCAGAGTGATGTTTGCAAGGGGAAGTGAAAATAGCCTCTTGTGAAGTCAAAGTTACATTTACCAGATTTTAAATAAGGACAAAATAATATCTTACAAAAATAATGAGGTTCTGATGTGCAGTACAAGCGCAACAACCTTTGCTGGTTGTATAAAATGATTTCTCCTCTATGTGAAGTACAAATTAAGTTAAATTAAGCCCCCACAACACACCTTTAGCCACATTAAGCTGCTGCTGCGAATTGAGCACCTGCCAGATATCCCTTATCTCTCCGTGATTATTTTTATTAGGGTTAATTTCAGTTAAATTGTTTCACGATCTGATACAGTAACCCAAAATATTACTTCTTTATTACAATAAAATACATAATCTGACCTCAAAACCTACATATGTATATAAATATACACAACCCAACCTAACCTAACAAATGAACTAACCATCATGCTGTTTCTCCGCAGGCGTTGGAAGAGAGGATGAACTTCCACACAAATCTGTCTTGGCTCACACTTCTTGCTTCATTTGATTTATACATCCTCTCATACATAATCTTCTTTTATGACTCTTGACAACTCAAGTATTTGATTCACTTGAACATGCAATGTCTTCCTAGGGTGTCCATCTCCAGTCTTTTGTTCATCCATTCCACGTGTCCAACCCTTCTTAACCTACAAACAAATCTGTAAATGATGCTCCAGCATAGGTAGTGAGAGCACTCAGTGGGGCCCACATCATTGTTTTTACTATTTAATTAATTAATGTTTATTGTCCAGGAGGTGGTGGCGAGCTAGGTTTCCTGCGCCACCGCGCGCTAGTGGAGCGCGAAGGCGTTCGGCGCGCGCGGGCCGCCCTGCGCCGGCGTCGACACAGCCTGCGCCAGCGCCGCGCCTCCCCGCAAAGAGCTTGGCAGGTCAGGCAAGATACACTCAACCAAGTAAGGCATGACGCGACAGTCAAACCCACTAATACCAGAGGAACTGGTGGTGAGCTAGGTTTCCTGTACCACCGCAAGCTGGTGGAGCGAGAAGGTGACCAGCGGGGTTCGCCCTGAAGCCAAAGCCGCGCCTCCCCGCACAGAGCTTGGCAGGACTATAAAGATGTAACACAACCAGTGACCATACACAGCTATATAAAGTCATACACAACTGGTGGGCAGGCGCATCGCGAACAAACCGGCCTCCCAAATTTTAAAATATAGATCTATCCACACTTGGACAGATGGGCATCCTGCTTTTTTTTTTGCTCGGTTGGCGTATTTCAAACTCTGTCATATTCAGTGACTATCAAATCATGGATCAGCTCCTTTTTGAGATTTGAACAGTTCCTGTTGATCGCCGATTCTCATCCTGTTACTCGAACTGTTTCAGCTTTTGAACAAATCGTGATCGGTTGACAAGAATAACAGCATGACCGTTATGCTTGTAAGCTGATTGAAATTTGATCAAGAGGCTTAAATAGACAGAGAATCATCATTTAACAGTGAGCGCTCAATTGTTAAAAAATTCAAATTGACATTGATCCTCAATTTGATGGTTTTCTATTTTTTTAACTACATTAACCACTCAGAACATTAGAACGTCAAAAGACGTAAATATGATAATAGCGGTCAAGACATTAGAACGTCTTTTCGCGAGATTTTACAAAAATCGATTTATTTCCATCACTAGTATACGGATTGCCATGATTTAAAAAACAGAGTATCGATAATGAATAACGCTACGCGTCTGTATTCAAGAATATCTATGGAACGTAGAGGTGCATTATCTAAGCCGATTGAATCTGTCATCTTGTTCGTTCATAATTTATTGTGTTTCTAAATAATTTATTAAAAATATTTTAGTTTGGACGGTTAATATTTTGAGGTGACTAATAGTTTTTAATTACATTTCTTCAATATATAAAGTGTTATTTCTTTATGATACTCAGAAAAAAGTACATTTTTCACGGCTTTGAAATAATGGTAAGCGATTTTTACATATTTTTGACATTTTCATAAAATGTATATTTAGAAACGCAAATATTTACGTATAACAACACAATGCGATAGTGGATTTCATAATCTTTCCAAAACATTTTTTAGAATGAGGCTACGTTTCCCAAAACGTGAGTTATGAAGCTTTTAGCAAAACTCGTAAATAACACAAAAATTATCATGTTTTGACAGTTCTCAAAGGAACACATAGTAAATAAAAGTCTTTGTCTGAGAGGTTAATGACATATTGCCCATCTCACTAGGTGTGAAACGCCTGTGTTGAGATAATAATTTACAGAGTGGTTGTTAGATTGGAATTTTTTTTCAGATGTAAAGAAGAAAACTAAATGGAAGTACCTTCTCTTTTAACTAAAGTTATTATTAATATTATGATTAATTTTTTAAAAAAAAGGGTTTTTTTTGGACGGGAGTTCTACTGTTCACATAACTGCTAGTAAATAATTCATATCAAAATGGAATTCCACCACAAATTATCGGTTACAAAATTTAAATCTTTAGTATGTTTTGACAGGACGAGTGCGAGCTGACGGACATGGAGGTGTCGCTGCACCGGACCAAGTCAGTCCTGGGGGAGAAGGTGATCAGACTGCGCCACATTGAGAAGTCCCTCCGTCAGCTGCAGGCCGAGAGGGAGGGGAAGGATCCCGCCACCGAAAATGCTACTCATAAACAGGAGCATAAGGTGAAAATAATGCAAATTTTTGCTAAGCATTTTTATAGGAATAGTAAAAAGTTTAACCCTTCAGGCCTCTGACATATTGACTGTTATATTTCTTAAAGATGCTGTCAGTCAAGTAGGAGTATTTCCGCTTCTCAATAAAATACAAAATGGTATATTTCTTAATGTATCCAAAAAACGAAACTTTAACGAAAACCGTCACTGAAAAAGATCATCATAAGATAGTCACTGACACACTCACCTCACACTAACTAGCAGCATTGATCCTCTAAAGGGCGGAACACACAGCATGAGAATGAGTCTTTTTCCGACTAGACTTATGTGAAACGGAATATGGTATGAATAAACGGCATTAACCTTTTTTCTCTTATAATAATCTTGGTCGCTTCCAAACAAATTACTTCCCACAGACCTTTCCTTGACTAGTAGCGTAATCCTGTTGAATTCTTCCAGGTTCATAGCCAACCTAAGACGTAAATGGTAATTCTCTTCTATAATAATGTTTTTTACGATTTTTTCCAGGACACCACCCTCTCTGATATTTCCTCGCACAGCTCCGGCTTCAGCAGCACAGAAGCACAGAGTGACGCCAACCCCTCGGGCCGCCACACCACCGACCACGATGCCGAGATCATATCCAGTCTGCAAACCCTCAACACGGAGATAAGGGACATCTGGCAGGTGCTCAATTCGCAGCAGCAGCTTAATGTGGCTAAAGGTGTGTTGTGGGGGCTTAATTTAACTTAATTTGTACTTCATATAGAGGAGAAATCATTTTATACAACTAGCAAAAGTTGTTGCGCTTGTACTGCACATCAGAATCTCCCGCCTGCAATATTTTAAAAGTACTACATGTTTCAATCCGTTTGCATAAATTAACCCAGCTTGTATTACATGTCAAACTGATACATTAACTTTATAATTATGTACCTACATACCAAGCACAATTATTTACTACAGTAGAACCCCGTTAGTTAGAACACCGATAATTCGAAAAAAATGCGTAATTCTAAATTTTCGCCAAAAAAATATCCCCAAAAATTTTTTTCCTACAAATTGTTTTTTAATTCGAAATTCGTTAATTCGTAATTTATTTTTGTGAAAATAAATCATAAAATTTTGTAAATCTGAATCTAAAAGACAGCCATGGTGGTAAAAAAATTATTTTTACGTGGTTCGTATCTTCGTAGAACGTCACAGCGGTGCTGCCAAGGTCTGGTATCTGTGAGAGGATAGTGTGTCAGCGCTTTATTAGCAGCAGACACATACCTGGACGGATGACGAACCTCGTGCTGGCACTGTTGGTGGACGCGGTGGACTCTTTCGCTGCAGCAGCTGGACCAGTTTCTTCACCACCTGGGATTCTTGCTGCAGAGTCTCCATCTTCTATCTTCGTGTCACCTGTTCCTTTACTTCATTTTACTTAACTTAACTTCACTCTATTTTTGTAATATTTATATTTTCTGTAATACCTGCATCAACTGTAAAGCGCCCCTGAGGTGATATCTCACAAAAGCGGCGCTATACAAATTATCCAATAATAAATAAATAAAAATTATGCATCCTCCTAATTAGTATTATTATTTTGTAAATGTTAATCGATTTACACTGGGATGTCGTATTTTTTCAAATTTATTTTGATTATCCGAACGGCTGAGAAAATTCATTTTATGTGTAAATAAATGGTATTTTTATAAATTTACTGCGAATAACTGAACTTGAAGGGCGGGCCGCAACGAAAATCGGCAGCGAAATTTCGATTAATGCGGATATAAATTGTATTTTTACGAATTTACTTTGAATAACTGAACTTAAAGGGCCGACCTCGGCGGCAATCGGCTGCGAAAATTCGATTACCACGGAAATAATTCGTATTTTTACGAATTTACTCAAAGATACTACCGGAATTTGAAGGGGCGGCCAACTTTATTTTTAATAAAATTTTGAATTAAGTGGGAATTTGTTAATTCTAAATTTGATTTTTGATGTCCCATGGATTTCGAATTAACGAGGTTCTTTCTACTGTATTTGCTTGCCAACATAACTTGAAGTTAGAAAATGTTTTATTTGTCAAAACTTGACACTCCCAAACAAGGTTCCCACAGAGATAGAGGAAGCCATTTCCTAATACATTTCAATTATCAGTGGTATCATTCACCTGATTCTACCTTGCCAACTCATGATACTTCTATTATGAGATGCAATAATGGAACATGTAAATCTGTTGATTGGTATTATGACTTCATGGTTATTTTATTTCTAATTTCAGTGTTCCCCATCGGTCAGCTTCTCTACACTGATGTGGGGTGGCAGCTGCCAATAGCAGCCAGCAACATCCCGACCCTGCAGCATCTGCCCAACTCGGTGGCGACCGGCTTCGCCCCCCCTATCAATGTCCCCGCTATTAGCGCAATAGCGGCGGAGAGTGCTGCATCTCAGTTCAGGGCCCACGGCAGTTTCAGGCAGATTGCTTCTGTACCTATGAGGCCTATTCCTACCGCTGTGGTTGCACAAGTATGTTTTTTAGTTTGCAGAATTATTTAAAAAAAAACTCGTTAACTCTGGATCTGACTGATCTAGCAGGAGAAGATCTTTAGCAGAATACCACCAGTCAGTGTAGGAAGTAGATGAATTGTATCAAAGAGTATATCATTATGAGTGGTTTCTCCGATTCATTTTTAAGTAAAACAGTGCACGGTAATGCATAACTCTTTGAGACAGCAATAACAAATCCCTTTCTGTAGCTCTTTAGCTAACATTGTCCGACCAGGTGAGGATTCAGTTCCTCAGTTTACACTGTGCAGTCGGAGGATAACTTGCGAGATATCACATTAAAGAGTACACCAAATAAAGACAATAGAGGAGTTCATAGGAACTAATTTAGTTAAGTAGTTCCTATTTGTCCAAGTTTATATCATTATATAGCAGCTCGACAGACCTTACGTTGACGGTCTAGAATCCTGTGCCATTTCCTAGAAAAATTTCTGTAATTATTTTTTAATTGGTTGATTAATTATTAACCGTTAGTTTGCAAGATGTGATTAAATATTTATATTATTTATTCTATTTCCCAGCCTCCTTTACCAAGCGGAGTGGCCACAAGTCTCGTTGAACGAACCCGAGACCTAAGGGATTGGCTGAAGCAACAAGCTGCCCTGTAAATCCACTGACACCAAACCAGCACAAATTAATTAGACTAATTTTTACTATATTACTATCCCTGAAGGTTGTGATTGAGATTCCAATTTAGAATTCTTGACAATTCCCACCAAGAGATTGAAAATTCCAGAGATTCTCAATCGCAAGCTGTGATTATTATATATAATCACCTAGTCATTATAACATTCTTAGTCCTAGACGATCTAGTCAAAACAATAATAATAATTACTATTGTTTTACATAAACTTTTACATTCTTCAATCATTCCACTGGGTATTTTTAGAAATTTTGTAAAAACTAAAAGTTTTCTTATAAATTTTTATCATTCTAGTCAATCATAAATCAAATCATTATAGCATTTATTGTATTTACGCAAACTGTTAATATTAAATTATTATTTTGTATTTTAGTGTTCTTAAAATTTATGTTAAATTTGTTCTGTCAAAGAGATTTTTTTTTTATGTACATATTCGCATTTATAGATATTTTATTTGTAATAATTTATAGTGCTATGTTAATAATATCGCATTTTAATGATACCCGTCACTTTTGAAAACAATTATAGGTGAGCCAAGTAATAATGGCTCTTTCGGTTCTAGCCAACCATGAATATTTTTTTACAAAGTAATGACTTCATATCTTTTTCCCACCCTTCGCTTACCCTATTAAATTATTTTCGAAAAAGTCAACAATTTTAATATCAAATTGGCCTCATTTAATCACAGAGCGGGTTGGGGCATGTATTCGCTACTTTTGTGGAAAAATCATCACATTTTAAATAGCCAATGGCATTTACTAATCCTCTGTATATAAAGCTGTATTTTATGATTATTCAACACCTTCTTTCGATAAAGGTGCAGTAAAATCTCAGTCTAACATAATCAATCTATCCCAGCATGAATCAATCATTTTTAACACTTTCAATTTTGGATGGCAGTCGCATATTCTCGAATGTGGTTTTCAAATTAGAGATCCACGAAGTTTCACTAAAACAAGTACATTGTGTTCAAACATGCCGCGTAGATTGCATTAAAAAGGCCAGCGTCATAAGCAGTGGCAGCTAGCGCTAAGGATCGTTGGAGCACTCCTAGAATTTCAGACATTCTAAAAATACTCAAAGAAAATCAAATATGTACTATCAAAGTATTAAATTAAATTCAATCGGCTCAAATTTTCGTTCTTTGTATCACGTGTCAAAAGTCACGTGGTGCGAGGGAATTTCATATCGCTCATTGAGAAATGTCACCCGGGAACACCAATTATCTATACACTATCCGCGTTGATGTTGATCATAGTATTGAAATTTCTCTGAAACGTGAACAGCGCTCGCAAATGCCTCTTAACCTTTGGAACACCTGACCCTTTTTGAGGGAAATAAAAAATGAACTGTAAAGTGCAAGTGATTCTGTTAAAAAAATTTATGCACTTTCTCATGACAGGTTTAAATCGCAAGTCATAAAATTTGCGGGATAAAATTTTTGTCACTGGTGCACAAACGGTTTTCCAGAGGTTGAACTCTTTGGTGAGATGGCGCCGATCATTCTTGCAGGTCGGTGTAAGCTTCAAAATTGCTAGTTGCTAGTATCTTTCACCCCTGAAGGTTTACCTGATCTGATGTAGGGATAGACTGGCAATATTTTTAGTGCACCGCCCATTTTTGTGAGTACAAGCCGACACTGAATTGCAAGTTGGAGTAATGACATTGCTAAGCGCCGTGTTGAAAAGGCTAAAATGATATTATGTAGATTAAGATTTTCCTGAACCCCTTGTATGTAGAACTTTATAAATTCTAAAATAGGAAAATGGAGATACCATTTTTTAATCTAGTCAATTTGTTAAAGTAAAATTCTCTCCAATCATTTGAAAGACTCAAATATGAATGTAGTTTCATCTTTGGGTATTTTTAAAGCAGTCGGTAAGAATGAGCACCCAATTCATTTTTTAAAAATGATTTGGTGCCCAAATGGTGTTGCGGATTTAAATAATTTAAAAATAAATATGTCCCCATGTTTACGATAGAAGTCTGAGTAAAGTGGCCATAGAAAGACATTAATATTCCCTCCCTGTAGTGATATTTTTTAATGTTGGTTGAAATGAATCCCAAATAAAAAAGTATTTTGAATTGTTAGCTATTTACCCGGTACACTTAATTCTGTTTTTACCTATGGGATAGATTCCACATAATAAATACCGTGTAAAAAAAAATTTTAAAATTTTTTCGTAGTTACATTATGTATTGGGAGAATGGAGAATTCTAATTTTACTTAATTCCTTTACATTTTGTTGACCGTGTTGTATCAAAATTGCGTAAAAACAGAATTGACTGCATTATTTTAAAGAGTAGATCTTCAGGTTATTGGTGAAACAATTCACTGTCCAAAAAAACTAGTCCATTGAGTATTTGATTAAAAAAATGAAAATGTCCATTATGGTTGTCAGAATTACATATACATAAAAAATAATTCCTGTTTATTTATGTCTTAATTTCATCACAATTTGTTTATTTAACATCTAAATAAAATAGTTGTACATTCTAAAAGATATTAAAGTTATTGATTTAGTAGAAACCATTCAGAAAAAGTAATAAAATAATGGGTCTCAATTTTATTTAGGAGAAAATAATTATGTTATTGAACAATTTGAATTGTATTGTGTAATTGAAAATGAAAAAAATTGTAGACGTAATATGCAAAGCATTCCTGAAAGCCTAAATTTTTAACGAAAATAGATTTCCGATTCAAATTATGTATTATCGAAAAAATACATAAATAAGAACCATTTTCTATTAATGTATAGATCAGTGGTCTTCAAACATTTTCTAACAAACCTTGTAGGTACTGTAATTAGGCAAAGTGTAAAATCAGACGTAGAAAACGTAGGTTCAGAGATTTATTTAAATTATAAAAGGGATCGCTGAAAAATTTGAATGTGCTGCTCAATCATTATCATTTAAGGTTAGATTATCCCCAGCGCAAATAATGTATTGACGGAGTGTTACTATAAAGTGGATTGTACGCATGAATGGTGGCATTTGCCTCGTGATATGGAATACGGCGTGTCTTAACAAGTATCCTTAGATTACCCCTTAGTTACTGAATAAGCCCAATTCTTATAATCGACTGATGCAATCGGAATTATCGCACAGAGCGGTATTAAAATAATTCGGAATGTTAATTTAAAAAAAATTATAAACATTAAATTTGATTAGTTAGGTACATAACATTGCATTTGTGTAAATTAAGCTAAATTTTAGATTTGAATTGCACTTTAAAAATTGCATTTTTTTTAACAAGTAGCGGAATGATTTGCAAGCTTTAGCAATAGATATACTATTATTATAAACCTAACTTGCGTTATTAGTCATTTTTGAATAACCAAATGCAATATAATGTTAACCATTTATTATTTCGTAGGTCTGAATAAAATATAACTACTATTAAACTTTATTGCATGGCTAATAAATATTTAAAGTTGTGAACTTAAAAATATGTTAAATTATATAAATGATTAAATCTATGTGAATTAGGTTGTGTGTACTAACATTTAAATATATTATGTTACTGATAATAATTGCGTACTCTCCAGAGTTTTCTTTTTCTATAATGTTTATTGCTAACTAAGTTAGTCGAAATGTTTAACAAATTGGCACAATCAATGTTAAGTTTGCACTTAGTCATAACATCAATTTTCTCGGTTGTGATTTTTCACCCTTTTTATTTTGATCCTCATTCCACTGTTGATTTTTTTTTTTATTCAGTGAATTATTTATTATACTTCCAATTTTCAGTAACATAACAAAAAATATTTACAAATGAATTTGTGGAAAATATTTATCACTGGCATAAATACAGACTTCTTGTGACAATTGTTGTAGAGATGAAATAATAATAATACTAAATATTACGTACAATTATTAATTCCACTGAATATTAAATGTTTAACTTAAAAAATCAATAAATAAAAAATAAAATATTGATTGTTTTTATTATTATCCGTCAGAGCTTAGGGTGACTCCCAGCCCTTGTAAATACTGATCTAGACGCTAGGACTTGTCATGTTTTATCGGTCATGCTAAACAGAAAACAAAATATTTACACAGTAATGTTATTTTCTCCATTGTGGTTTGTTATATTAATTTTTCTATTGAATTTTACAATATTTATATTATGCTGTCTCCAACAGGGGGAATGCACTATTGTAATTTATTACAATAACGTTTCCCCCGTATGGGTGCAACAACTTCAGAGACAGGGAAAGGTGATTAGGGAAAAGAGAAGAATCAACTGAGAGAATCACCCGACACCTCAAGTTGATTTTGATGCAGACTGAGCCAGAAATGCTCCATTTTGTCATATCAGTTCTCGTAAAATAATGCCTTTCCTATCATTTTTTTACGTACATTTTGGTGTCGACATGCTTCATCTTACCTATAATACATCCAAATTGGACCAGCTCGTCAGGGAACAAATGGAGCGTGAAGGCGGCGTGACCATCTCTTTCTTTGTCGATAAATGAATCTGATGTAATATGTGTCCTTATTTACTCCTCGAAAGTAAAATCTGCTTACAAATTACTAGTACTTTATACAATGGCGCGCTAATTGCTGGCTGCCTAAAAAACTACAAATCCCACATGCAGGCCTCAAGAGCTGAAGATACTCAGTATGCTGACCTAATGATAGATCCAAACATTGTCCGAAATGATTTTAGCCGTGTTTGGTGGTCATATCTGAACACCCAGATACTTTCCAACCTTCCACCTCCCCACAACATACCCCAATCGGGAATGTCATAGCCCCACTGGCTCTGGACATTTGGGACTCCATAAAAGGAGAAAAAATTGGCATAGATGAATAAAAATTTGTATGAGTTTTCAAGGTTTATTTTACATCATTAAATTACAAGACGATAGGTCCAACAATGGTATCCTTGCGCAGACGTGCCTTGGCCTTGACTTGAGCGGCGATGCGATCAAGATCCCGCCTTCCCTGCTTGGTCAGCCTGCGACCACCCTCGGGTGTCTTCTCGATCAGCTTCAGGGCCTCTAGGGACTGCAGGGCCTTGCGGGCGATACCAGCGGAGGACCTGCAGAAGTGGGCGGGGGTGACTCCGTTGCGCTTGCGACCTCCGTAGATCTTGGCCACGGTACGCACTCCGAGGGGGGAACGGATGTAGATGTGCCTCACGAGGGAAGCGCACCGGATGTAGTACCAGTCGGCCTCGTAGGGGGCCAGCTCCTTGAAGCGGCCGGTCTTGACGAGGTCCACGAATTCGGGGACGGGCAGCTTGCCGGACCTGGAGGGAAACAATAATTGAAACTTGCTGCAGATAACAACATTTAACATAAACAATATTTGTCAGAGGAATACTATCGCAATAAATGACAATATTCTACACTCCCTTACTAACATAGTTCACCCAAGTAAGCGAGCAAATATTATTTAAAGTTGACAGACGGGTGATTGGTCTTCTATTGTTTGGTAACATTTTCGTTTGCACTGAATGTTATTGAAAGTAGGGTGGAGGAATTTTCGGGTGGAAGAAATCAGATTTGTCACTCGATTGATTGTAAATTTCGATGGTGCACTTAGGATAACATATAATGTTTCGTGGCACTCATAAATATCTTGACTAAAATGATGCACTTCATCAATGAAAAATAATCCAACTCACTGACAGCAAATCCCACTGTACTAATTCCAAGCTTACAGGCGCAATTCTCTGTACATTGAAAACGGGAGATGAATTATAAATTTTAAAAAAAACAGTGTTTAGGAGTTAAAAGGGAAAGCTAAGCTCAAGTCAACAAAATTGACAGTTGGTTGGAGGAAAGGTGGTAAATATGACAAGAAACTTACTTCTTCAAGAAGGCGGCAATCTCCCTGACAACCTTGTCTTGTTCGACGTCTTTTAATGTGACTGACGGCATCTGCAATAATGAAAATCAGTGTGAACACGCGTTACAAAAATTGAAGTATTAACATATTATAGGTTAACATGACACGGTAAGGGTTTAGGGACGCTAAATGCTACTCGAAAAATTTTACATACTTTTAGTATGCACTAGGGCTGTATTTGTTATAAAACTACTGCAAAATATCAATAAAAACTTAAAATATTATCGCCATGTGGCTAGAGCGACATTTACCTTGAATGGCAGTCAAAACCGGAAAGAACCAAAGAAGAAGTCAAACGCACAGATGGTGTTGCCATTTGCCATGCACTAAAAAAAAAATACAAATATATTTATATACCAACTTTATTGACTTCTCACAATGGAATATGTTCACATCGTTCTATTTTACTTTCCTTTTTTTGCGAATATTATTTGGAAAAAAAATGAATTTCTAAGAAATAACACCAATTAAAATAATTGAAAAATAATAAAATGGTGAATGTTATCATTTGACTTAGAGTGTGTTCAGACTTCTCAATTGTAGTTTGTCAATTCTCTGTTGAATGACACTTGAAAGCTTATCAAAAAGTGTGATCACCCTTTCAAAAAAGTTGATCAAGTTTTTAGTTGACTAAAGTTGAACGAATACTTTTGTTCTTCAAGTATGAGTCATCGTTCGAGTTTGGATCAAAAACAAAATAAATATATATTTTAAATATAAAAATGCGAGATTGACTCCGGTAGACGTAAAAAATAAAATTAAAATAATCAGAACCATGTAACATATTGATTTAGGATTAGTATCAGTATTTCCAGAGTGGAAGACAGTCTTAGTATCGCCCTGGTGTAAGACTACCATTAAGTATGAAACTTTGCTTTGGCCGTGTTTGAAGTAATGAAATTATAAAAGAGTGTAGACTTGAAAATGAAACTTTCAGTGTCAGATATCTCAATGTCATTTATTATTTAGTTTTGTCTAGGATAAAGTTGCCGAATTCCACTGCACCCATAAATTTAAAAAATAACACTTGGTTTTAACTCAATAAGGAAGTTGAGTCCATTTTTTTTATTTTTTTTTATCAATGTTCGCATTCAAACTTAAATACTGGTATTTTTTTTTTTTTAAGTTTGTTTTCATAATTAAATTAATTCTCAAAGTTTAAATTTTATTAAGCCCGCCAAAACGAGCGGAATCCGAGCGGTAAGAGGCGGGGTGTGGTGTGACGTCATTAGAACTGTGAAAACCACGACGCTCAAGCATTTTGTATGGAAAAAATTTTAATTCTTCAACAAGGAATTCCAGTAATTTTTTTACCAATGTTAACCGTCTATTAGAATTGATGTTATTAAAAAAAAAGAAAATTGATTAAGATTTCATAGTTAAATTAATATTTTAAGTTAGAATATTTGCTTTTCCCGCCCAGTACGGTACTTGTACGGTATTGCCGTCGCTACTTGTTGACGTTCCACGCGCTAATTCAGGACCACCGCGCAGAAAAGTAAAGACCAAAAGTAAAATAACGGTTTACAGCCCAGTTCACTGTGAGACCTTTCTGGGCGGCCGGCGGCCTGAAGTGTATCACATGCTATGTGACATGTATAATAATAAAAACTTCTAAGTTATGCAATAAACAACATATTATTATAAAGCACTATACGAATATGTATCTTTAGAAATCCATTTCATATAATAATAACAACAAATACGTACATATATTTGACAAACCCAAATAAACCTTTGGCCTATACACCTCTCTCATCTAAACCGACCATCTCTCATGTAATAGAAAGAGATGCACCATAGGTGATCCGTTGAACGTACAAGTCACGACACATGTGACGTCAGAATTCTTTCGACCAATCGTGGAGCGTATACAGTCTATTGCTATTGAATGCTTTTTCAAGAACGTTTAACTAATTCTAAGAATAATAATATAGAAATATATTTATATTTTTAGAATCGATATTTTTTATCTACATGAACATATTTTTTATAAGTCAAAATATTTTTCACTCAACTTCCTTATTACATACTACAAGAAACATCTTTTAGTTTCAGGTAAAAACCATTTGGGTAAAAGATGCATTAATCCTGAGTTAATGTTGGTTAGTCGATTCCATTTAAACTGATACATCTGAGCTAAATCTTGTTCATTTTTTGTTGTTCAACTAAAATCGAAACGTCTGACTTCCATATCAGAGAACAGATAAATAAAAGTTATGACAACTTGAGTGACTATTCCTGGACCTAGGGTTCACATACAATACATTTGAAAGCTTACCCAGGTTGAAAATTATTATCAAGTTGATTGGAGATTGTAGACGTAACAGTAGGTAAATAATGTTACAAAAAAATAGAGCTGGTGATACCTAAATCAGGTTTTCACTGCGGTTCCAGTTACTTCGGGGAGGGGAGGCAAGAGAAATTCCGAGTATTTTAATTATTTTTGTAAAACTTCGACTTTTCTATACATTGAAGAAATATAATATCCATGTATTATATATAAACCTTCCGGAAGAAATTGTCTAAATGATAATGAATACCCTATCAATAACCGTTTCATAGTTTAGAAGAACTAATAGCACAAACAGACAGACGCAGATAGTGACTTTGTTTTTTGAAACTATTACGAATTTACTAAAAGTTTATCAAGAAACGGCTTTTAATCCCGTTTTTAGTTCATTATGATCAGGATGTTCCTAGATGTTCCTGAATGTTCCAGACTATTCCCGAACATTTTAGAATGTTCCGAGATGTTCTAGAATGTTGTGAAATGCTCTCGAATACTCTTGAATGTTCTGGATTGTTCTAGATTTTTTTAGAGGGTGAAACTCCCAGCCCTTACCTTTACAAAAGCAGGCCCTTCAGGTAAAAACGGGAACCTCCAAATGGATCGTACCGGGAATGGTTTCTGAGTTTTAGCGGCACGCTCACTGTACACTTTGTATATTATATATTGATTTATAAAAAATAATCCAAAATGAACCAGCTCCAAAAATAGCCGGTTTCTCAGGATATCGGATATCGACGGCTCCAGTGACAACAAATGAACCGTGCCTCGTAACCGGGACAGGAATATCGACCATCTCTACAAAAAATTGACATTTGAAATAATCAGAACAAATCAGAACAAGAATTAAACCGATCAAACCCGATCAATCGGTCTCTTCATTTGAAAGCAATGTTTTATTTGGATTTTTATTTATAGGACCCAAAGTTATCTCATAATGTCGAGAGTAACTCTCATTCGGTGGCGCGAAAGCATCCAGTCCTTACAAAAATTAGCTCGAGGCTGTTTGTGTAATTAACTTAACACGTACATTATTATTTTGTTTTTGTGGAATACGCGATAAAAATATTTTTAATCCGTCTAAAAACATTATTCTACAAGCTGTCTAATTTGACGCATTTATTTTCTAATCGGTTATATTTTTTAATGAGAATTAAGCAATTATTCTTTCATGGATTTCGATTTTTTTCGATGAACACAAATAAAGTCATGTCGTCTCCGAGTTGCTGTTGTGCTCAGAGACCCCCAAGTTCACCGGAGGTGGTGTTGATAGAGAAATCTGACGTGAAATATGCAATGTACGAATCGTTGAAAGATTTGTGTCATAACAATGCAAATCACTTCAAAAATGATGACAGTGATGCTGGAGTGCGGCTCCATGCTGGCTTCATCAGTCTCCTCGTCAACACTGACACAGTCCTCCCGCTAGTCGACCTCGTCAGGAAGGTAAATTATTTATTTCAGAAATTATTGAAGAACATCTTGTCCTACAAAACTATGTCTAATCCTGTTTGATTCTTGCACATCTTTCATTACTAGTATCAGCCATCATACCAACACCCTTTTCTGTAATTTTAAATAATTTCTGTAATTATTTGAAGACATTATTAAAATTGTCCATATTGCCGTACTACAATTGCTGTCAGTGGCAAGATACAATCTTCATCAACTCTTCATAAAGATATACACACATGTTACCAAAATTATAATATAAATATTTGAATAATGAATATTTTGTGCTTTATCACACAGGGCACTACTATTTGCTTTTGCATTACACATATTTTGCCTTATTAATTATTATCATAGTCATAAATTTGTCAGACCTTGTCATGTCATGATTCATAACCAAACGCAATTGCCACTTCTATTTTTTGTTATCTTTAAGGTCAAGTTATCATAATCGCCAAAAAAATGTTTGCAAATTATTTGCAAATACTTTTTATGTAGTTTCATATCAAATGAAACAATGTTCCATGCAAAGACGGAATGCATGGGTCTTGCAATTATAGTTGACCCAAACAACAATCACTTAGTATATGTGTATTGGTGCATATGTATTCTCTTCAATATTGATGTCCTTGCATAGCGTCAAAAAAAACACCTTTTTGCTTTCGCTACTTATTGTATTTAGCAATGAGGTGAAATAATTTTATGTGCGATCTTTTTATTGAAACTTTTTTTTTGTTTTCTGAAGTAAAATATAAGTTTAAACCATGCTGTAAGCAATGCATCTGTGTGAGTACTGTAATCTTATGAACTCCGGCTGCAATACAAATAATTTCTCATCCTAGAAAAAATTGTCTTAATATTATTGCATCGATTTCAATTAGCGAATATTTTGAATAGGCGGCACCTTCGTTTGACTTTGACGAGAAGACTCCCGGTAATGGGTACCGCAGTTTCGTGTCGGTTGTGGACTCCTGCATCCAGCACGGCGTGGACGTCTGCCGGCAGGTCTGCTCTAACCGGGACTCTATCATCTTCAGGAAACTCTACTACACAAAGTGAGTCAGTCTTTCTTGAATATATTCGTATCCTAAATCGGTAGTGTCTGCCCACTGATTATGAACTGTTGTTTATTTATATAAGTAAATATTATGTTGTAAAAAACAATTTTGTTGCAAATTGTTTCGTAGTGATCAATGGCGACAATTTTATAAAATAACTTGAAAAAAATTTACATACTCAAGAAAATTTGTGTGTATGAAACAGCAAAAATTCTCAAACAATGAGCTTTGACATTATGAAATTTGGACATCTTTTCTGTCTGGAATTTATAGGTCTACACAACTGTTTACAGCTCACATTATAATTTTCATTTCGAGCTACTGAACTTTGAAATATCAATAAAGAAGATGAAAATTCTTAACTTTAAAACAGAAAATTTGTATATCCAGCAAAAACTTATAACATTGAGCCATTGTGTCATGAAATTTGCACACACTTTTCCATCTAGATTTTTTAGATCAATGCTACTAGTTTTCATAGTGAAATTTCTATTATAAGCTATGTTTACTTATTTGCACTTCTATTTTTTGCTTTTTTATTGAGGTTTCGAATTATCAAAACTTCCATAAATCTACAAAAAATAAATGCAGATGATTTGCAACAGTATTTTTTCGTGTAGAATATAATTTCTATTGAAACATTATTCCACACAAAACTGATCATTTATGTTATGTAAGCCACCATTACTTACTGGTTATCCTTGAAAAGGCTCTCTGCTTGTATTGTTTATGACATCAAGCAGAATTAAACATTTAAAAAAAATAACTAGACAAAGCAAAAAAATATTACTGGACATTACATCATTATAAATAATTTTATCTATTTTGTTTGTATTGTGAGAGCAAAGTGCGTGCATAATTTCGTAATCATTATGCGATTCATTTATATTTCCATTATTTAATAGGCTTTTTGAATTATATATCACGAGAGGATGTTGATTTTTTAATCAGAATAATTGATAATAATCTTTAAACATCTACAGATGTGAATTACCAGTCATATTATTACGTTTCAGCATCAATTTTTTTGTAATTTAGTATTTAAATACCAATTATTATTGTTTATTTGGTCACGGTCTAGCCATTTAAGAAAAATGTTTTACATTTTAAACAATGTAGTATGAATGTTTTATCGAGAAATCACAATGTTCTGTAATAATTATGTGTGTAACCAGAATTATGTAAATATCCATTGACACTAATTTAATCTGAGTATATTGTTTGATGGCAAATATTTTTTCAAGCTTCACTGGCCCCAAATATTTATAATAAATTGCGAAAGATAGAAACTGAATAAACAATTAAATTATTTTACTATTTTGTGTACAAATTTTATTATATATGTTATATTTTTTCTTAAATACACTGTCAGATGGTCAGAGGATTTGTTTGTATTTCCGCTTATAGAATTATAATTAAAGAATATTTCTGAATGTATCTGAAAACAAAAATTGTTTTTGAAAGGTGATGAAATACGCTTTCAAATTTTATTTTTAGAAATAAACGTATCATTTTTGATATATTAAATTTTGAATAAACATAAAACACCTTAAGTATTTTCGTCACAACACTGAACTAAGATTACTGATAACAAGAAAAAAACACATTTTATTAGACAAGTGTATTATAAACATTACTGTCACCTCAATTTTTTTTTTATCATTTCCTATAAAAATAAGTAAAAAAAAATTCACAAAGTCTTCTTTTTTTTTAATTCTAATTTCGGTCTGTATCTTTGGTTTTATAAAGGTGCTCATTTTAATTCTTTTTCTAGATTTGAATATAAAGCTTAATGTTTTCTCTTTCTAACACCGTTTAGATCGTATTTCTCACCACAAGGGTAAGAACGCAACAATTTCTGTGAGACTATTTGGTTGTTCCCAAAAGCGAGTAAATTAGCCTGAAGGGTTGACTTCTAGATTTGAATATAAAGCGTGGTGTATTCTCTTTCTAACACGGTTTAAATCATATTTCTCATGACAGTGAGGGAGATACAACGATTTCTATGAGCTGTTCCCAAAAGTGAACAAATTGACTCTTCAGATAAATAATTGCTGTAAGCAGGTGACAAATTATCTGTAAACAACTACCAACTGATATCCCCACTTAGCACAATATCTAAAATTATAGAAAAAGCGGTGAAGCATAGAATCTGTAAATTTGTTGAGGATAGCAAAATATTATCGGATAACCAACACAACCTAACCTGGGATGCGTGCTCCCTAAAACTAGAACCACATTCGCTCAATGACAATTCTGGTTCATCGTAGAGGTGGGTCCTGTGAGTACTTTTCGTTACTGGGTACAGTGAGTACAGGTACAAAAAAATACCGGTTACAAAATACTCAAAAGTATTTTATACCGACCTGATGATTAGGACACCTGAGTATCTGGGGACAGAAAGTAATAAATACTTGTGAGTAACAATTCCCCACAAATTTTCTACGTGAAATTGATTCCCCACAGTAATTTTTCAAATCCATGGGGGGGGGTTGTTACAGAATTTCTGAAGGAAGTAATTCTCCACAAAAATTTCCGATATGTGATTCCCTACACTGTTCTTTAAGTTTATTTATTTAACAAAAATAATGTTTGTGCAATTCTAATGTACGCACATTACATTGTTTTGATTTGAAATCAGATAAACCCTTATCGATTGCGGTTCGTGGACGATTTCATTGGGAGTTCAATCGGAGATTAAAAAAGGAAGAAAAAAATTCCCTCAGATATATGTAAAATTCTTATGTTGATCATTTCCATATTATATATACATTTTTATCTAGATCTAAAGGAATTTCATCGCATCACTGCACCAGAGATAAACGACCTAGCAACAAGACCCAACGGGATATTTTCAGATTATGAATACCATTAAAATGTGTGGAAAATTAAAAGTATTTTTCTCATTCGGAACATCAAACTGAAAATGTGTAATTTTCATTAATAATTATTGATTTTAAAAATTATATAAAACCGCACATTCCATAACAGTTTCAACTGGCTATAACATCATTATGACATAAAATACGCCACCGGCACGACGTCAACGTCGCCATTTTCACATATAAAACATGTCGTTTTCGAAAATGGCATATTCCTTAAATATGGAATTTTTTTTTGAGAATAAAAAAAGTCTATGATGTCGACTTTTGATGATGTCAGAGGCTAAAAATAGTTTTATATACGAAAAACACAATTTACACAAGAAACTATTCACTTTATACGATAAAAAAGTCTTAAAAACATAACATAAGTCGTAAAAACATCTTAAATCACAATAATCACAGAAAAAAATCTAGTGATTCTTGCAAAATATTATTCTGTACAAATTTGGTGAAAACAAATCTCATAGGCGCTGAGCACTCAGGCAGCTAGTAGATTTCCAAGGTTTGCTGGTCTGCCGCTCTGGTGCCACTAGTACGTTTTGTATGAACCTAATGTGACGGAAGGTCCCTTATTCGTAATGCACCCGTAGGATGTGAAGTTCATTTCACTTGGGCAGTACGAGTATCATTTGGATGGGTAAAGTTTTCTAGCACGGAATGAGAATGGCGCACTGTTCTCAAACTCAACTTCCACCGATCCATATATCGGTGACCAGGGGATACTCCAAATTTGGCTCAAATCCTAAATCAAGCGAAAAAGTATACAGACATCATATTGTGTATCATATCCTAGGATTGCGGTTTTGAAGTACTTATTGATGCATTTTTATTAATTACTATCTGATGTGTACCCAGCATTGCTCGGGGACTTATGAATGATTTGGGGTAAAGTTTTGAGGTTATGAGGCCTTTTTAAGCTATACAATTCCGTAGTACATTATTTTGATATATCTCATAAGGTAAGCGCCCGAAAATATATTTTACGACTTGATTACAAAACATCCACTTTTCTCTACTTTCCATAAATATAATATGTATGTATTATAATAATATATATCTTTATTTAAGATAGTTTGCTCATTACAACTATAAAAGAATATTATGGTGTATTTTGTACATTGATTTATAGCTTTTTTTTTAAGGTTATAAAATTTACAGAAAAATAAAAAATAATATGATGTAGGTAAAAAGAAAATAAAAGTACAGTTAGTTGAGGTTTCTCAAATACCGCCTCACTAGGCTAGCCTGTGTTGAGGCAGAATTTTTCAAGTTAGTACCTGATACCTTTTTGAACATACCTATACTTGTATTAAGATTGCGAATTTTGGGTGAATGCACTGGTAAAGACCCTATTCGTATTTTTGATCTAAGTTTTTACATTATCTTTGAAATTTTTTTGTGAATCACATTGTTTTATGTTGTCTTGAGGAATGTTGTAGAGTCTTGTCGCAAATTGTTTAAAGTTTCGTTGACCAAACGTAGTATGCGTTATTGGTATTTGTAGTAAGTTTTTGTTGTTGCTTCGAGTACATTGTGTTTGAACTTTTTTTATAGTAATTATGTATATTTGAGTATAGATGAGTTAGGATAGTTTTTGCATATAGCTGCCGAACATCAAACACATTCATAATATTAAAAATTAGATTCGAGTCTGTAATTATAAGTAGCCTAAGAATTATTTTTTAAATTGTTTTCTGAGCCTTTATGATTGGGTCTAGTGCAGATGAAGTGCCGCCTCCCCATGCTATGATATCATACTCAATAATAGATTGGCAGACTGCAAAATAAATCATTTTCAGGTATTGTAAGTCGAGAAAGTTTCGTATGATTCTGAAAAATAAGTATGAAGATTATATATATATATAAACCTTCCGGAAGAAATTGTCTAAATGATAATGAATCTCTATCAATATCCGTTGCATAGTTTAGAAGAACTAAGCTCACAAACAAATAATAAATAGTATAAAACAATTTATTATTTATTTGACGAGAAAAAAGATCATATTAGTTTCATTGCGAAAGTCTAGAACCGAGAAAGAAAAGAAAGAATTTATACACTTTATTATGTAATAATAATAATGATGATGATTGGAATATTTTTATTGTACCGTTTTCGTAGAAAAATCACTTCAATGGTACTTAGTTTATCACGTACATAATTTTAATACTATATAGATAATCTATTCGTATTAATTTCGCACGTGTTTAGAAGATAATTTTTGACGTAAAATTCATAGATTAGTTCGTTGCGTTGTCCAATTTCTTATCTTGATTTGACTAAGACAAATGATCTAGTAAGATAAATAATTTTTCTTGCTTCATCAGTTTTGCAACAAATGAATGGTTTTGTATTAAACATTTTTATTTTATAAAATATTATCACCATTTCTTATGTTGAGATTTGAAGTGAAACCACTTAAATGTGAGTCATTAAATAAAATTTATTGCAATTGAATTGAAATACATTTAATATGGACGACTTACTTACGATAAGATATGATTTATTTTTCTGAAAATTATTTTTCTCATGGCCCATGTCATCTTTGGGGATGCTGTGTTTAGGGTTTTTTTAAGGCAAGGAAGGAGAGAAGGATCTGGGAAGGAAAAAGGTGTGAGGGGTGGGTAGGAATCTGAGGGTCAGTGTGTCCAGGAGTGAGAAACGTTTGAATTCATTCCTCCCAATGGGTTGAGAGAGTCCTTCTGAAGAGGGAAAAATATCTCCTTCAACCAGTCTCTCGAAATCTGGCCCGCCACACAGTAGGTGGGCAGACACATACGCCGACAAGACCTAAACAATCCTCACCTCATGAACTTGGGCAGTCCTGCTAAGTCACCAAACATATCGATTCCCTTGGTATTAAAAATACTTTGACATGTATTTGTTGTATGAAATATAAATGATATTATTTATCTTTTGTCCTGGTGATAGTGATACAATAAACCTGACGTTAATTGGCTTTGTTCATTACGCGTGTAATAACACTGGAGTTATCTATTTTTTGTGTTGCAGTTATATTTTTATGTGGATAAATAAATATTACACTAATTAATTATCATACTGAGTGGTTTGGTTTCTATCTCAGCCCAGACAGAGTATAGTAAATTGTAAAAAAAATTGAATAAATTTAGATTTTTAGAGAAAATGGGAAGCATCACAAAATGATGTTTAATATTGTGTAATATCTAATATTTTATGAAATGTCGGAATGCGGTATTAATTTGTCTGTTTAATCAGTAAATGTGATTTATTATTGTATAAAATCTTGACCCATGCCCCTTGTTGTCTCTTTGTTTCAGATATACAGTAATGTTCTGGCATGAAGCATTAACATGTTGAGTTCTCTAATATAAAGAACAATATTTTTTATCTATTTTCTTCCATCTAAATAATAGGCAATGTTCGAATGTCTGTCTCATATAGACTCAAAAACTACTCCAAAGCTTGTTCTTATTAGTGCCAGGAGTGTTTAGAGAGGGGTTTGAATGGTAAAAGAAGTTGGGGACTCCTGAGGAAGACCTCACAACTTTACTACAAACCATTGTAACAACTGTAGATAAATAAGTACTATGTAATAACTGACTAACTAACTGACCATTACTCCTTTGGTTTGACCGTTAAACAACTATTTCTTGGCCCTTCTGGCCCGACTCAAATATTTTTTTAACTTGATTTAATCCGGCTTCTTTACCATTCACACTCGAGTCATATATTCTCCTCACACTCCTTTCTTCGTTCATCCGCTCTACGTGCCCATACTAAATGATTTTATTTCTTTCCAGAGAGGTGGAGGCTTGCTGCCAACTCCTGGCCTCGCTGGAGACATGTCTGCAGCACTTGCACACCATGCTGGGCTGGTCGGAGAATGGGGAACTGTTCCCCTCGGTGCCGCACTCCCCGCAGGAACTCTTCGCGCAGTCGGAGTCCATCAACCAATACTGCTTCTACGGGAGGTGCCTTGGCTTTCAGGTACTTCGCTAATGTACATATCTAGAATCTATTTGCTAGTTTATTCAGTCGATAATTCTGAGGGAGTATGGCTGTTACCTGTGGCTCTATCCAACCGACTTTCTTTTGGATATATGTACTTGGAATGAACCATCTACAGGTCAGAAGGGATGTGCACATTGCTATAATCTTCTTCAGACTGATTCATGGATGGATTTAAACTTTAAAGGAAAAACACATGTGTTTTGTTTGTGAGATGTTCATTGTTAAAAGTGTTAATTTTCAGTGTGAAAAAAAATCGTTGATCTTCTGATCTGTCATGGCTGGTGATCCAAGACTTAGGACGGGTTGTTTCGGAGAATTTGAACAATTCATCAAATTTCAACGTTTATTTTCAAGTTCTGTGATAGATTTTTTCAAGTTTTGTTTTTATTTCAGTTTTGTCAAGCAACTAGCCTACAATGATATAATAACAGAACTTGAATAGGACTTTCACAGAACCCGAAAATGAACATTGAAATTTGATGAATTGTTCAAATTCTCCCAAACAACCCGTCCTTAGTGTCCAATTTATATTTAGCGTTATTTGTGTTCTGCCTAATGGTTAGTGAAAGTGCATTGTTGCAAAGTATCTAAAATTTCTTTGGCCAAATTTTAATAATAATAATAATATTTGGATGATTTGCACAGCGCAGTTTTTGTCCAATCTGTTAGCCATAAGTTGATAATAGTTTGTCTAGTCTATAGTTAGTAATAAGAGAGATCATTGTAGAAATATATTATGTATTTGTACAGCACCCTTGAGGTGATTTTTCACAAAAACTGCGCTGTACAAATATATAATATATTTCTACAATGATCTCTCTTATTACTAACTATAGACTAGACAAACTATTATCAACTTATGGCTAACAGATTGGATACACCGGTTCGTCGATCACTAATACAATACTAAAACGTTGTTTTAGCAAAGGGAAATGTAAGAGATTATTACATTTTGTGTGTTATTTTTAATTTGTTGTTACAATATTTTTCCAGTACCACCCGTCGCTCCGCCACATTTTAAAGGGCATCGCCATTTGCATGGCGGGCTTCTCGGAGGCCTTCTACACTAAGGGCAACATCATCAACTCTGTGTGGGCGGGCGGGCGATACATGATCGACCCCGAGTTACGCGCCCGCCGCATCGTCAACATCTCACAGTTCGCCGACATTCACTTCTGCAAGGCCTTCTGGTTCCTGGCCGAAAGCGGTGATTAAACACATTATAATCAGTCATAATCACCATACATACCATGTAATAATTCATCATTCTATTTGTATGTTCCTTTAGAAACTTTATTTTAACTGCATTTAATCCAATGAAGATGAACTGATGGAAGTATCTTACGGGTGTGTTTGTTTGTCCAAAGTGAGTTCAATTTTTCCTTACTTTTGGTGAAATTGTTCAAACATTTTCAAATATCAATTTGCGGGTATGGGTACGCTGTCCCGAGAAACATCCATTGGATAACCAATACCTCTGCCATAGGTTACGTCAAGTAACTCTTGTTTGGTGACTTAGCGAGGGTGCCAGGGTTCATGGGGTTAGGTTTGTCCAGGTGTTGGCGCGCGGATGCGTTTGCCCACTGATGGCGTGGCGGGCCGGATCAGGAGCGGCCAGTTGAGGGAGACCCTCTGACCTCTACAGCTGGACTCTCTCGATCCATCGCCTTGCACTGTATTGGGAGGGATGGTTGGTTTATCATTTCCTTAAAAACTTCTCCAAAAATTCCAGGGTTTTCTGTGTGGGGTTGCTTCTTTCTTGAACGGACAATCTGTCTGAGACCTAGGAGTCGTAAGGCCTTATGTAAACTGGCGTCGACAATTTTCTTTCATTATAGCAATTTTTTTTTTTATCACAATGTCAAAAAGGTTGGCATTTTGTAACATGTACTAGTTGTAAGAACTACTCATACTAACATCCTGTTTAAATATAACGATTCCAGGACTGATCATTTCAAACACTCGCTTGTACCTAAATTACATGAAGTTAGTAATAGGTATGCAGATGTAGCGGATCTGTTTAACTACACGGAAGCTAGATACAAAAAGGCTATACCATCATATCATTATTAATTAAACCTAAGTCTACTTATACTTGTTTATGATATTTTGTATGTACTTGTATCTCCTTCTAGAGCTTGTATTAATTTTATACTTTCAGTCGTCATTTTATGATCAAATGCTACAGTTAACTGTTATTTTTGTTTAAATTATTACTAGTGTTTGATTATGCTTGTATACTGTGACATGTAATTATTGTGTTTGGTATATTTACACCGTTGATATTAAATAAATATAGATTTGTTAATGAAACCGTACAATTGGGTCCCGTAAGCACTTAGTGCATAAGCCCATTATGTTATCTCCTGTGTACAGTATCCCGGTCCTTTTAATAACCTTCACCATAGGAACTCTTCACATCAGGGTTGTCTTTGGGTGTTTGGCAATATGTTCTGGTTAGACATAATAGCTCTCCAGGTATTTGAGATCTTCCCACTAAGGTTGGGTATTGGTGCCGTAGATGAATGGGTGTTTCTTCTTATTTTCTAAAGAAATAGGTTTTGTTTTTACATAAATTAACATTATGCACATAAAAATTGACAACTCCTTTAATTTTTCCAGAAATAATGCAGAAGCTTCCGACTCTGGTGTCCTCATCGGTGGCAGTTAATCGCCTCATCTCCATCCCCCCTGAGCCGCTGGAATTCAAGTTGGATGACGGCTCTATCATCACCATCCCAGTGCCAGATGCCCACATCGGCCCGCAGACCCTGAATGTGCGGCTCATCAGTCATGTCAAGCGACAGGGAATGGTGAGAGGCTTTCTTATGAATTATTAATTACTGTGGCACTTACTTAACTTCATGTATATCTAAAGTTCCATAGACATCCGAATTGATAGACTTGCCCTAACACGAAATCTGGGTATCATTTCGACAGGCTGGAGGCAAACCACATGACCATATATTTGGCACCAGGAGAGTTCGAGAATGCTTTGAATAAACAATGACATGCGTACATTGACAACCGAAGAGCGCACATTTTTTTTTTTTTTTTCCTCCGCTGCTCATCGCACTAGGGAATTGTGTCGAGATGATATCGAGCTTTACAATTATATTCAATCAAATAAGTACATCACATAACACATATACAGATGGATCACATCGAATATGGGGCTCCTAAGGTGATTCATGACAGAAGTCACGACATGAGCAATCCAAAGTCACCATTTTAGATTCAACTAACCTATAGTTTTTATATTTTCACCAAGCTTAGCATACTAAGGACGGGTTGTTTCGGAGAATTTGAACAATTATTCAAATTTCAACGTTAATTTGCGAGTTCTGTGAGAGATATTTTCTAGTTCTGTTATTATTTCAGTTATGTCAAGCAACTAGCCTATAATGATATAATATCAGAACTTGAATAAAACTTTCACAGAACTCGCAAATTAACGTTGAAATTTGATGAATTGTTCAAATTTTCCGAAACAACCGGTCCTTAGTGTTATATTATCAAATCTGTATTGGGTAAGGCACACTGTAGGAATAATTTTAAGAAAATGACCACTAATACTAAATTACCATTTTTAAGTTTTTGTTATTGTTACAGCTGTTTCGGCTTTCAAGGCCATTTTCAAACTGTGGTTATAACCACATTTAGGCGACTTATTTATTTGATTCTGTTTTACCCCCTCCCAATTTACAATGATTTATTACCGGTTAAACCGATTTACTGATAAAATAATTGTGACAATAGATTTCATATTCTGTGGGGGTATTTTGAAGTCTGTTTTCCCCACATTAATGTTATCTTAATTGTTTAATAATTATGTGGCTGCTATTAATTTATTTAAATGTGTTATATTGTTAAGGTTTTGTGAACATACTTAGAAGCGGGGAATAAATAATTTTCCTTACTTTATTAATGTTATATTAGGGTCATTGGTTCTTTTATTGATTTCTAATTGTTCAAGTAAATTTAATCTAAGGCCCTTTTCTTCTATATGTAAGGGTTAAAGTTCATTGTTGTCAAGCGGGACGTGATTATTCACAAAAAAAAAAACAGTGTTGGTTAAATAAAGAAAAAAATATAGTACCTATAAATAGATTAATGTAATTTTACTGGAGTTTCTGCAAATTTTATAAAAAGTTAAAGTAATTTTAAAAGTTTCTTTTTAATGTAGACCGTAATGGCATATGTGAGGCATGGTTCCATGATAACTCAACACAGTGACAATTCAACACACCTTTAAAGTGGTATAAAGTCATTAGAAGCGATGAAAAATATATAATTTAAACCTAACCTACATAACCCAGTTAATAAATTTTTTGTTTCATTACTTTCCATGACTTTATATAACTTTTTAAAATTGTGATGAATTATCATTTTCATGATTTATTCGGTCACCGTGAGGCATCATAGGAGTAGTACAAATTATAGAAAAAAATTTCTCACTTCAGATTTTTTCTTACCCAGCTTGAAGTGAAATGACACTAAACTGCGCTATATAAATGCTATGTTATTATTATAAAGCAACGGAGCATTTTAAGAAAAACATCTTTGTCCAAAGGATGTTCTGGTATTCACCGGGTGATACATTAAAGAAGAATCCAATCTAGTGTTGCGCACTTGTTGTATCAATGTTGTCAAAAATTTTACAGAGAGCCTGCATTATGTACAACTGCCTTATTGTCATAATTTTACTTTCACCATATAATAACTGTGACAAACACAAAAAAATCCTTATACATTATATTTTAAATTAACTTTTGTGCAACATTTAAAGGCTCTAGGTAGTCTTGTAACAAGAACCCCAAAATACAACATTATATGAAAGCATTGATTGAACAAGCGCATAGTATACAGTTTTTTATGTAACCATGTCCAATAGGCTAACCAGAAATTTTAACAATATAAAGTGTGTTAAATTGTTATATTTTGCCTATGTAAGAAGTCAACTTGAGTTCTCCTGTCTGGAATTCTCCTGTCTAGAACCCACATCATAATATACATGTACAATCTGTTGAAGGAATACAAAACAAATTCTTACATTTTATAAATTTTAAAATGGGTATTCCAGCAATTATGTTGAACTACAAAACTCTGTTAAATTATATGAATATGCTCAAATTGTCAGACAGAAGAATTTTCACTGACTTGGCATTTCTATATAAAATTCTAAATGATTTAGTTGGTAGTCCGGTATTGCTAGAATTGATAAGCTTTCGGATTCCACAACGTAATACTAGAGGTCAGGATTTATTTCAGTGCAGAAATTCTGAGACTAACTACCATATGTATTCCTCAGGGAAACAATTATACCAAGTCAGTGGACATCTTCAATTTATCTTTAAACAAATATAAAATGTTGTTAATGAAACAATTCAGTTATGAACAATAAATAATGTATATTTCTTAATATTCTCATGTAAAGCCCCGAAAAGGGCATCAATAATTAAAATATATTCCTTAGAGTCTTACATTGAAGTAACCAAACCATGCGCAGGATCAGTTCAGGATCACAGTTCACTAAAGTAAGGAAAAAGTTTTCTGAACTCTCCATTGTGTGACTTTTCTGCGCAGGATCTGAATGTTCATTCTTAAAAGAATCGCCTGGCTTAGCGAAGCTAAAATTGAGTGCGTTGGGTAAATTATAACATATTTGTGATAATGTCTAACTAAATAGTGTAACGAGTAGTGTAAGAAGATTTTATTTTTGAGGACCGAATGGTGATATTACAATGCGAGTTGCCTGTATACTGTCAGATTCATTTGTTGACAAATGTCCGAAAGTGGGACAGTCACGCCGCCGTCCGCGCTCCACGCAAGTTGGTTTAATCCTCTTTCCTTGATTGGCTTGTCTATTAATTTGAATGTCTGTAGGAAGTACCAATTTTTCATCATGCCGCTTGTTTTTTTTATTTTTTTTTATTTTTTTTATTTATTAATTTTATTTTAGTAATTTGTACATTTAAGTTTACAAATGACTAATTAATTTTTTACATATAAATATACTATGTTTTTTCTTGCTTGATGTGGCTCCTACACAACATCTTGAACTTTCCAATTGGGGCAGACTTTAAGGCCGTGCATTTAAAAAAAATATATATATTGCCATGTTAATATTGTTAATGTGTTCTTTATCCTAACCACTCGAGCGATGGCTACCAAAATATGGATTTATTCATTTTTGAATTCTCGCAATCAGCTAATATTGTAGTCACTAGGATGATTAAGCTTCTATTGAATACCGAAAGATGCACAGACATAGGAATTAATAGATGAGAAGATAATGGCGAGGGGTAAAATCAACTGTTGAAGAACGAAGGGGGTTAAGCTGACTGTGATTCGTCAATAAATCAATCTGACAGTAAATAGGCATCTCGCATTATAATATCACCATTTAGTTCTTAAAAGTAAAATCTGCTTTTGAATGAATAGACATTTTTACATGGGAGCGCAAATTACTCGCCACGTTATGAACTAATTTGCGAAGTCCAAATTCGGCAAAGTAAATTTCTTCTGTTTGCAGAGTCGTAGTTAGTTTCAGAGTATTTAGTTAAGACACTTTTACAAATGTTTCATAATTTACTTACCCCAGTAAACAACGATGAGCACACTTGAGAATCGCTACATTGTGATGTGATAGTATATGTTTCTAAAACTGATCCATATAATACGGTGTGAATAAGCTTAAAATAAAGTAAAATAATGCTTACTTATGGAATGTAATACGACAATTGGGTTTATTCTCTTTTTCACATCTATTTTTACAAGTTTTCATATCACAAGTCAACATTTTGCAGTGTTATTTCGTAAAATGAACCGATGATGCCTCGACCATAGTTCGCACAAGAATGATGACGTCACGTTTTCAAATTTCACTTGAGGCCATACGCGAGCCCAGCCGGCTCCAATGGAACCGGTATGGGGAGTGGGGATAATACGCTTTTAATCACTTAGGGCAGGTCTATTAATATTCATATGTCTATGGAAAGATGTCACTAATGTTCATCTCATTGAATATTCTAGATAATGATTTGAACCATGAGGTCTGCATGTAGACGCCATTTAAAATTGTTGTCTAAAAATTGAGCATCTGTTTAGGTACATGTTAAAAATTGCATTTTTAAATGTCTGTGACCATAGAGAATATACAGAAATACTCAAATTCAATATTGCCTTAAATAGGTAGGTACCGGCAAGATATTTTTAGTTAGAGTTTAGTTAGTTTAAAACAAAATATGGCATAAACTGTGAAATATTCTTGGATTCATTCGCTTTAAAACACAGTAAGCATGGTGGTATTTCGTGTTGCCCATAGACATATGAATATTAGTAGACCTGCCCTAAGTGATTAAAAGCGTATTATCCCCACTCCCCATACCGGTTCCATTGGAGCCGGCTGTGCTCGCGTATGGCCTCAAGTGAAATTTGAAAACGTGACGTCATCATTCTTGTGCGAACTATGGTCGAGGCATCATCGGTTCATTTTACGAAATAACACGGCACAATGTTGACTTGTATTATGAAAACTTGTAAAAATAGATGTGAAAAAGAGAATAAACCCAATTGTCGTATTACATTCCATATATAAGCATTATTTTACTTTATTTTAAGCATATTCACATCGTATAATATGAATCAGTTGTTACTATCACATCGAGAAACGTCTGGACGCAAAACACAAAGCTGGTTGGTTGCTGGGAAGTAAATTATGAACATTTATAAAAGTGTCTTAACTAAATACTTAAACGAAATATTCGACTCTGAAAATAGAACCGAATTTTTTTGCCGAATTTGGACTTCGCAAATTTGTTCATAACGTGGCGAGTAATTTGCGCTCCCATGTAAAAATGTCTATTCATTCAAAAGCAGATTTTACTTTTAAGAAGTAAATGGTGATATTATAATGCGAGATGCCTATTTACTGTCAGATTGATTTATTGACGAATCACAGTCAGCTTCACTCCCTTCGTTCTTCAACAGTTGATTTTACCCCTCGCCATTATCTTCTCGTCTATTAATTCCTATGTCTGTGGTGTTGCCAAAATTTTCTTCAATTTGTACAATCTAATTTTTTTTCTTATTTCCAGGTGGGCGAGGGTCCAGGTGGCGAGCCCCCATCACGGGGGCTCCTGCTGCACTGCCATGGCGGGGGCTTCGTGGCGCAGAGCTCCCGCTCGCACGAGGTGTACCTTCGCCACTGGGCTGCGGCCCTGGGGGTGCCTGTGTTGTCGGTGGACTACAGCCTGGCCCCCCGCGCCCCCTACCCCCGTGCGCTTCAGGAGGTCTACTACGCGTATTGTTGGGCGCTTAAACATGCCGATATGCTCGGCACCACTGGTGATTACATTATGTCTTATTTTTTAGACAGCCTTAGTTTAGTGGAACCTGGGGACTGAGCATTCAAATTGCCGGGTTCACAATCTTGCCATTTAATTTAGAAATTTTATTACACACTCTTTTCGAAAAGGCTATCATTAGCAAAAGTGCCTTCGAGGTGGTTGTATCAGTAAACGGCGCTATAGAAATTCTTAATTTATATATACGGCCAGCTTGTATCACTATCTGAGCTTGGGATTGGTTTGAATTACACTTTTCGATTGCTTTATACAGTATTCGGATATGCCTCTGTGGCGCTAGTCTTTATGGTGATACCCGAATGCTAGGCAGACATGCTGTCGCCCGACCGAATCAGGATTATTTTAATAGCTGAATATGGTGGTTATTCCTAGTGCCTTAGTATTCATTCTTATATCGTTATATTAAATAAATAATATCTAGCATCTTAGAGAAGACCCGTTTTCATGTGACAAATATCAACCGTGTACAAATATTGGGCGCGCGTTTGATGTTAGTTCCTCGGAAAATCTTGAAATTGAAATACTTGTAGAACAAGGACAGCATTCCCATCTGATGCCAGTTTTCTAAAGATTGCAATCTACTTCTTAAGACTGTCAAATCTATCAAACCCGACTGCCCGTTTCTTAACAGAGTTAAGAAATTTTACAAGCATTGAAATTTGATAAATTGTTTGAAATTTGAAAATTCTGTGAAACAACCCATTCTTAGACACTTCATTATTGTTCTCATTCCATTAAAGAAAACACCGCATTTATTGGACATCTTCAGAATAAAAACACACATAAACAATGTCCTGTCTGCGTGGATGTATTTTTCCATCTCTCTTCCACACATCAACCATAATAATAAGTGTCTGCTCCAGGCGAGCGCATCATAATGGCGGGCGACAGTGCGGGCGCCAACCTGAATATGGGCGCCTGCCTGAAGGCGGCCAGCTCGGGCGGGATCCCCACTCCTCACGGCATCATGCTGATCTACGCCCCGCTGCTGGTCAACTTCATCCCCAGCCCGGCGCGCCTCCTGTGCCTCATGGACCCACTGCTGCCCTTCGGATTTATGATGAGGTGTCTCAAAGGTGATTTTTACAATTTTTTTTTTCTAAAAACCGATAAACCCGTAAGAAGGGAAATCTATAAGTGTATAAATAAAAATAAAATAATTTCTGTTAGGTGGGTATTCCAAATCTCTATTGCTCATGATGGGATTAATGTTGGGTTTGGTCAGGAGTCGGCAGACTTTCAAGTGAGAACAGCCAAATATTAAGTAAACAGAATCCCAAAATTTTCGTTGAGCTAAAACATAAATTATCACTGTGGCAGTAAGACTGCTGAAACGATACATAATATGTTTAAATACAAAGACGTTGCATTGTGTTGAATAATATTCATACCTTCTGATATTATCAAATAAATCCAACACTGTTAAGGAAAATTTCATGAATAACGTTGGACGTTGACGGCATCTAACTATTATTTCCAGTGGCTAGTTATATTTTGATACACTACCACTGCAAGCATGCAAATAGAGAATATGCATTGCGATCGTGTGGTTTGAATTCGTTTGACGATCGTGTATCGTGCTTCTAGTGGAGGTGAAACTGGAGTTGAAGAGCCTCAAATGCCTATGAAAAGAGCCACGATCTGCCGATCACTTGGTTAGGTTAGGTTTCTCATAGAACTTCAATGACAAAAATACTGTGGAAATTTTCTAATGCCACTGTTTAATAGTTTTTGCTGATTTATAGTTAGGGTTTGACACATTGATTACCATTTTCTCTTGAGTCTTATGAATATTTTGTTTGTTTCAGCATACACGTGTCCTCCAGAGCAGAATGGCAAGTCTGCCAATGGCAGCAAATATAAATTGGATCCCACAAACAGTATGCAAACATCCATGGACAAGGATTTCCTCAAGCTTAGCCCTGTTCAAGGTACATTAACAAAATATTAACACAGTGAATAAAACAAAGTTATTTGTTAATCAATTTTTAAAAGTTAATGCATTACGTGAAAGTGAAGTGTGGCACAAGGAGAATAAATGGAAACCTGTATCCAGTCATTCTCGAGGAGCCCTTATGCGGATAAACAGCATTATTGCGGTAACCATGTTTCTGTGCAGATTCATTTGTATATATATCCATCTACGTTCACAGCAAAAATCGTATTAGAATCTCAACCACAGACGGCAGTACAAGGCAGCTTGTAGTGCCATCTTTTTCCATATAACGTTAGAGTCAAGACAAGTCAGCTATTACATTGAAACTGTCAGTTTGTGTATGATCAGCGTTTGGCACATTTATCATTATTATGGTGATAAAGTTTTATATCTGCATTGTGTTATTTGATGGAATGTTGTTTTAAATTTCTGTGTGTAAATGCTTACTACAGTTAAATGAAATGTTTAATAGCCCATATATCAAAACTCACTTTTTCACATAATGCTGTTTTTCTGCATAGGAATACATAATCAAAGATTGTCAGTTAGCTTGTCCGCTAGCTCACTAGCGCCAACGGTTGATTGGAGAGTTCCAGATTATCTGCCAATGAAACTGGTTTTACATTATGTCAAAGAAAGCTTTAAATATTTCTGTTTGCAGAATCAAATGGTTTGCTGGGTGTATCAGACAACTCATCGTTTGAGGAGATCTCGGAGAGTGACCTGGTGGAACTGCAGGCGCACAAGTCTGCCACCAGCGACCACCTCTCTGACACTCTCAGTGCCGCCTCCCTCTCCAGCGAACACAGGACTCTTGGTATGTTACTTATCTGCATTACTTGTTGATTTTATAACTTCATTGCTGCTGAAATAACATCAAAATATTATAATTCATTTACAATGTCAGAGACAAATCTAATCCAGAATGTAAATATATCTATACATGGCCTAAATTAAAGAGACATGACTGCATTTCCAAGTACATAAATGATTAGATATTAAATTTTTCTCACAAGATTCTTAACATTGCTTTTATTTAGGTAGTTTTTCTGAACAAAGAATTTCCAGCATACAAAAGTTTACCATGGACGCTTCAGAAAATTTTGAAATAACTTTTAACAATTGAACAATATTGTTTAAGCTTTGCAAACTTTTTTTATATATAATATATAGTAGAAATAACTTTTATAATACCTCTGTCTAATAAGATATGTTTTTTAGCTTTAAAAACCGTTGGTGAACCGTTAGCGACTTTAAAAACTTTATTTATGTTTGATTTGAAAATTTGAAAAATTTAAAATTTCATGTATCGTAATGCTTTATTTTTAATGAATTTATCTGGAATCTAATGTAATGCAAAAATATTTTCCGCGCAATCTGTATTCCGGCAGTTCACTACATAAGATTGCAAAATGTCAAGAGGCTTCACGGGTTAATACATTTGTTGGTAAACACATTATTGGGTGGATGGGCTCCATTTATACTTTCTGCAACTTTCTGTAGGTCGCAATCTTTAAGTAATATTGTTATATATTTCAGTGACTCCTACAAACGAAGACCGCTCCCAGAAATATGTGTCTGAATTCCTGGAGAAGTATGTCCTGGAGAGTGACACAGACTCTGAGGGCCACAAGATCCCCGTACTGAGGAAGAAGTCGCTAGAGCTGGACAAATGTTCCTCAGGATCTGGCCAGACCCTGGGGGAGTTCACATTGGTGCCTGGAGACGACAGTGCTTCCATTGACAACTCGGTGAAACAACAAACTTCCAAAGGCATTCATACCAGGTGATTATTCTTTTTGATTAAAAAACCATGTGTGCGAATTATACTGCTCAAAATCCCCAAGTAATACAAATAATTTACTTTAACACTTGGAATGCCAAGCTAAAATGCCAAGCTGCCCATCGTGCGCCAGCTGACACTATTTTCATATTAACTTAGTTGTTTTTTGCGAAATTATGTTTTGTAAATTGTACCGTCTTACCCGATAATGTTTTTATATATTAATTTACTGAGCAAGGCGAACTCCTGTTTGACTCAACCATTTTGCATTTCGTCTGTAAATATGTTTACAAACAAACCGTGTTCCGTGATCAGTCAATACTGACGAGATGGTAGTAGTATTTGATAGTAACTTGTTATTCTGCTAGAGCGCATTAGTGTTACGAGCTTTTAAGTTGTAGTAATCAACATTACCCAAAGTCTTCTGTTCACAGAACTACTAGTAAAAATTGTGTATATCTAACCTATGTAGTTATATGATAGCTACTAGTATTCAGAGAATTTTTTTCTCTAATGTTACAAAAAAAATATAAAAGAGAAGTGCGAACATATTCTCGAGTTTTATTATATTTTCCAGCTAAATAAGCTTTCTTTGCAATAAAAATAAGTCATAATATAAGGCTTTCCAGTAAATAAATACAGTACTATGATTTTTTTTAGTCGGAATTATGACGTTTAACACGGAATTTACAACGAATTTTCAAAGATAAAATAAATATGTTTGCAAGTGACGAAAAACTAGAATAATATTAAGATGAATCATTTCCTTGCCAAGCGAATAAAATATATTTTAGTGTTTATATTTAAGCTATAAGCATTTTTAAAGTTCAGAATACCATAAAAACGAGGCAAGCGCGGTGAGTCAATAGCATATCCGCTATGTGTATGCTGGCATTCGAGGGGTTAATATCACAGTGCACCTGCTGAACTTACCCTCTAAAAGGAAGAACGATCAACATACCAAATCAGTTCTTCGCCAGTTTCTAATATTATATTATGAAGTATTTCCTTTGACTATACCTCGACATTCCCAAACAGGGTTTCAAAAAATGGAAAATGGTACTTATTACCATTTAATATACTGGGCGTGTACATCTCGTTCTGTACTGATATTTTTTGTTATGCTATTCATATGCCCTTATATTATCATTAAAATGAGGTTAGGTTTATAAAAAAAATTCAAAATGTCACTGGAGAATTCTCTTGAAATAAAGGTGTTAAACTTGAAAACATGTAGCATTAATAATGTGTTCTAGTATAATTCAATTGAAAATGTTTTCAGAATAAGCGAAGCAGCCGGCAGTATCGTTGGAGCCGTATCAAGCAAATTTTCAACTCTCACTTCATCCAAGAAAGTTTCACAAAGTGACAGCAAGTAAGTTACATCATAAATTAAATCATATTATACACATGATAAATTACCCATACTTATGCTCATGATATGCTCAGGCGTCTGCCATGCAGGACGATGTTGTTGCCGCTTCGTCAGTTAGTCTACATGGAAGAAGCAAGCCGACGTGCAGCAAGTGTAAAATCTCACGTATGCTTCTATGCAGTGGCGCTTCAGTGGACCAAACATTCTTGACTAAGCATAGAGAAGTCCTGATTTAACTCGACCATTTGGTATTTCATCGGTACGAAAATTCAATTGTTGCATTCCGATTCAAGATGGTTGCCTTGTTGGATACTACTTACCAGAATTTGAATAATCGTGGATCCTACTAAGTGCTGTGTTATCAGAATAATCAAAATTATGGTACCTACCGTGTAGGAGGATTATTGCCACATTGGGCGTGAGTGCCTCAGGAATGTATGTAACAACAGTGTATTAAATAAAAGATAAGGGAAATGAATTCCATGACACAACATTTATTTCTACAACACTTCATTAACCTTTAAATAACATGAGAACTCTATATTTAGTGACATTTATCTCAGGCGTGTGCTACTACCGAAGGTAGAGAGCACGATTGCTAATTTAAATATTGCATTGAAAGCGACAATTGGGTGGCATTTATAATAACTAACCTGAAGAATGTAATGACGGGCGCCAAGCGATGCGTTTATGCATTGCTGTAATTTTAAATGAAGAGACAAGGATGACCAAGGTAGATTCCACAAAATGGTGTCGTCATCCTTGTACGTAATCGTGTTTGCTCATGGAGAGGTTCTGTCTTCTCGGTTCACGACGTCCCGGAACCGCGGCCAGGTAAAAACTAAAATGACGAGCTGCGTGACTTGAACGCGAGCTCCGTCCCTCGTTGTCCAGTGTTGCCATAGATGCCCCGTTGTAAATAGAGATGGTCAGTGAAAAATGCTAATGCTCTGTAGCGGGCAGGAACTGACTGCTACAATGCCCCCTCAGCCAAAGGACTTATGGCTATAAGTCTGAGGTTCGCCTGACACCTCCTGACAAGTTTGATGCACCCTCCAGCAGCAGAAATGTATGGTGCGGATTAGGCGGGTAGTAGCGGCTTCGGCATTGCAGAGTTCCGGATCCAAATATTTCCTGAGGTTCGGTAAGGTCTGGAGCGGTTGAAACCCCGCATGGAGATGACGAGCGAAGAGAGCGGTCCGGATGTCTTTGGTTGACGTATTCTGGAGATGGCGAAGTTTCCTTGAAGATTGAAGAAGTCTACACCTCATCAACCCTTGGTCACCGTTGAAATAAATAAAAAGAAATATTGAGTAAAATGGCAGGCCCTTATCTAAGAAATAGTGTATAAAAAGAATCATTGTTCTAAACACAAAGATTTGATAGTAATAGCTTAAAACAATCTTAAAAAAGGTTGAGCAAAATTTGCAACAGAGTTGTGAATAGCTAAAATGAACAATGCCTAACTATATGACAAGTCAAAACCACCCAAAGTGTCTACGTGACAGCTAGAAAATTATTTTAAAATTCCCTATGAAGTAATTTTATTTGTAATTAAAACTCCACGAAAAATGACGGAACAACATTCCAGTGAAAAATTGATAAAAGCATCCAGAAATTAAACCAAACTGAAGATCAGTAGGTAATAGTTAGCTCATCACGATATAGATGGCAGTAATGTATTTAATGAACAATAATAAATCTTCTTGGAATTATTATACAACAGTGTACCGATAGTTTGTAGAAATTATCTCGAAAATTAATTTAATAAATAATTTCATTTTCATACACATATTCTTCCGTCACCAAGTGAACCAGTTGGTGGCTGAAGAATACCGATGAGCAATTGACAGAACACCTGATTCATTCCATACTTTTCCGAGCTCTGGAAAAGCAGGGAAGGAATCAAATTACGAAGAAAAATGTAAGGACATGCACTATGATTAAATATGTAAAACATAAAACCCATTACAGAACCAACCACCATAAACCTGTGAATGTGATAATGGCTTACCGACTATTGATATTGAAATTTTCATAAAAAAATCAACAAAAATATCTTAATTGTAAGCCTGATGAGGGCTATCATGTGCTAAAGAGCCTAAGCCATTATAACCCCACAACAACTATCCCAAATAAGTGCTGAAATGACAGCATCTATATAGAAGGTATATTTCCTTCAACATACTGAAACACAACCGAGGAGCTAGTATGCTAATGTGTGAAAACAAAAGCACGAAGCTCATAAGCTTATGATAAGGTCATTCAACAAGACATGACAACTTGATAAGTAAGGTAGAGCGCCAAACAAGCACATCTTAATCAATGATGCTGAGAAAATAGCGGTAAACAATAAACATAACGAAGAGAGCGGATCCTCATAATAGAAATAGATGTGTATGACAATTTCCAGACAAAACACAATTAACAATAGATACGTAATAATCATTAGAAATGACGACATAGTAACATACAAAGCAGGTTGAAAGGCGGAATGGAATTCTCCAGGGAAAAGAAAACCATTACTCCCAATCAACAAGGTAACAAAAAGGAAATAAGTTTCCTATACCCACGTGATCAGTGTAGGTACCAGAAACCCGTTCACTTTTTTTTGTAAATAATAACAAAAAACAATTAATTTTCTGCCCTAATTAAATCTTTAATATGGAATGTTCCAATAGGCTTTCCTTTCATATCTGCCAGTTTGTAAACGACGGCCGAGACCTTATCAATAATTTTGCTTCTTAAAAATTTTGGAGCGAGTTTAGCGGAGAAATGCTTAGAAGCATCGGACAACACGAAAGAGCGTCTCCAAACAATGTCACCAACTTTGAATTCCACATTCCTTCTACGAAGGTCATAGTGAACCTTATTCCGTTCGTAGGATTGACGTAAACACGTCCTAACTTGGCAGAAAATGTCATTAAGCTCAGAAACATCTTGAGCCCATGTGTCACGTTTTGAGAATGTTAAATCTTCCGAAGAAAAATCAGGTGATTTGTAATCTTTGCCTGAAATAATGGCTTCCCTGCCAAAATTTAAAAAGAAAGGGGTGTAACCCGTTACCTCGTGTACAGCAGTGTTGATAGCAAGCTCTATTTCAGGTAAATGATTTGCCCAAGTTCGATGATCCGTTCCCACGTACGAACTTAAGGCTGTAACTAAAACTCTGTTAATTCTCTCAACAGGATTATTCTGTGGATGATATCTACAGTTAAAAAACATGTGACGTACATGATATCTGTCAACTAAATGTTTCAAATCTTTCGAAATGTATTGGGGACCATTGTCTGCGATGATGCAATCAGGAACGCCAAATTTTAGGAAAATTTCATCCTCTATAATAGCAGAGACATTTTTCCCATTCGCACTTCTCAGCGGAAAAATTTTTGTAAATTTAGTGAAGAAATCAGCGACAACTAATAGATATTTATAACCTTTCTTGTAGGAGCTGGGAAGAGGTCCCAATAAATCTGTCGAGATAACCTGCCAAGGACGCTGGACCAACTTAGGATCTCCCATAAGACCGGGTGCAGCCTGATTTGAACTTTTCTGTCCTAAACAAGTGTGACATTTAGATACAAATTTCCTTACGTCTGAGGACATTCTAGGCCAGTAAAATTTCAAACAAATCCTATTCAGAGTTTTCATAATCCCAAAATGGGCAGATGTAGGAGGTACGTGATGTAACGCAATCAACTCTTGTCTTTGATCCTTAGGAACAACTTCCTTCCAATCATTAGGCTTATGCAGGGCTTCCATACTCTGCACATGCTTATATAAAACTCCCTCTACAAGTTTCCACTTCGAAAATAACTCAGGTTTAGCTAAAACGTCACGACACATTTTATTGTACCACCGATCAGTACTAATAATGGGAGATTGAACAATTGATGAAATAACTAAAGGATCGCGAGATAAAGCATCTGGCACAACATTTTCCTTCCCTTTCCTGTGTTCAATAATAAAGTTAAATTGCTGCAATCTGACAGCCCACCGAGCTAATCTTCCAGAAGGTGATTTTAAGTTTACTAGCCACTTCAGACTATAATGATCCGTAATTAACAGGGATGGGTGACCCTTCAATGTAGCCCCTGAATTTCTCCAAAGCAAAAATTAACGCATTAAGTTCTTTCTCAGTAGTAGAGTGGTTCCTTTCCTGAGCCGATAACGATCTACTAATGAAGGAAATAGGGTGTTCCCTGTTTTGATCATCTAATTGAGAGAGTACTGCGCCTAAACCTTCGTTTGATGCATCACAAGAAATAGTAAACGGTTTATTAAAATCTGGGCATGCTAAAACCGGAGCCGCGACAAGAGTTTCCTTTAATTTAGAGAACGCCGCCTGCGCTTGATTATTCCAAGAAAATTTTTTACCAATGAACTCTTTTTTGGTTAAGTTGTGTAACGGAGCAGCAATAATAGAAAAATTTAAAATAAAACGCTTGTACCATGATATAATACCGATGAAACGTCTCAGACTCTTTTGTGAGGTAGGTACCGGAAAATCAACCACAGCCTTAACTTTGTCTGGGTCAGTTCTCAGACCATTACTATCTATGACATAACCGAGATATTTAAGCGATTCTCTACAGAATACCGACTTTTCAATGTTAATCGTGAGACCCGCCTCGAACAGTTTACGTTTTACAAGTTTGAGTAATGCTAAATGCTCTTCAAAAGTACTGGAAATTACGATAATATCGTCTAAATAAAAGAAAACTTTACCATCAAATTCTGGGCCAAAGATTTTAGACATGAGCCGCATCATTCTCGAGCTTGCTCCATGAAGACCGAAAGGCATAGAAGTGAATTGAAAGAGACCCCTTTTAGGAATAGTAAAAGCCGTTTTTTCCCTTGAACTACGTTCTAGTGGAATTTGATAAAAAGCATCTTTTAGATCAATAGTGGATAGAAAACGAGCTCCCCCCAGGCTGTCTAAAATATTTGAAATGTATGGTAACGGAAAAGCGTCCCTCTTAGAGATTGAATTAATTCGTCTGGAATCCAAGCAAAGGCGGTAAGTGCCATTTTTCTTTGGTACTAGTAAGATGGGACTGTTCCAAGCACTACTGCTCGGTTCAACGACGCCCATCTCCAACATTCTATCAAGTTCCTTGTGTACCACCGGGAGCAGGTGAGGTGAAATTGGATAGTAACGCTGTTTTACAGGTATACTATTACCAGTGTCTATGACATGTTCCTCTAAATGCGTACGACCAAGTTTGTCCCCAGAAATTGAAATATAATCTTTAACTACATTATCAAGTAAATTTTGTTGATATTTGGATAAGTGATGTTTGTCCACAATACCTCTGACTTCAGAAGTAACCCGAGGAGCAGATTTTACTACCTTCGTATTCATAAACTTAGAAATATCCGGACAAATGTTAAAAGATTTCCAAAAATCAATACCGAGAATAACATCCGTCTTTATATCTGGCATGACAACAAAAATAAACTCTTTAACAACATTATTACATGTTATAGGAAGCGAGATTTTCAAGTTACAGCAAACGGAATGACCCGTCGCAGAGGTTAAAGAAAATGAATTATTGAGCTTAGCCAACCTGGCACCAAGTTTTAAAAGTTTTAAATGAAAATTGTTACCGAGAATAGAAACATGTGAGCCTGAGTCCAACAGGCCAGAAAAAACAGTTCCGAGTGTAGAAAAGGATACGAAAGGACGGCCGTCCCTGTCAGCCTTCCCTCCGTAACCTGATGCTCCTAAATTTCTGTAAAAATTCCTGACTACCGAAAGCCATTCTTGCCATGCCGGATCGAGAGCAGTGATACTGGTGGAGACGTCTTCCGCCAGCGGCACAGCTAACGTCCGGCTCTCGCGTTTTTTGACCTAACGCAAGTGCAGTCAGGAGTCTTAACGCCTGGACATCCACAGCGGAAGCAATGAATCTCCTCCCTGGAATTCACGTTATAACGTTTGAAAGACATGTTTTTATACGAAGAATTAGCATGCCTGAAAGAATTAGGTTTAGAAGGAGCATTTGTATTTGGTGGCGCCTTTGCGCTAGCAGTTGAAGGGATTTGAGGGGACTTTGAACCTTTCCTCTGGTCAGAACGACTGTCTGCCAATTCAATTAGTTTGCCCAATCTTTTTAGGGTAGTTATGTCCGGAATGGAGTTTAATGCAAGTTTCTGAATATATCTGGAAAGCATATTGCACTGGAGAATTTCCAAAATTTCTACATCAGGCAATTTCTTGTTTAATCTTTTATTTAGTATGAGAACATTAGTGATAAAGGTGCCAAGTGAATCATTAGGTGCTTGCATAGTTGACCTCAACTGTGCAAGGAGTCTACGGTCATAATCGAGAATTTCATATTCCTCCTTGAGGCCTCCCACAAGGTCATCCCAGGATTCGAAAAGGGAGCGATTGACCCTCAGCCAATCAAGGGCAATCCCATCAAAAAGTTCAAACGCGCCTAAAAAAAGATTGTGCTTACTTACAGAGCGAGACAGGGCGAGTTCTTCAACACGTTCAAGAAACTTCCTAATGCAAGTAGTGCCATCGTACTTGATATTCCATAAATGCAGTGGAACCAACGGAGATGTGGGAACAATAATTTCTGCAACCTTGACGGAAGACATGGCGGATTCTTTTACTTGACTCCTTGTATCAGGCATTGTGACTAGATGTACCTAAAGATTAATTGGAAAAAAAAGAACAACAAGGCAACATTAATCACGTCCGAAGACGGCAATGATAAAAAGTAAAATTCCCAAAAGAGGAAAAATGGGTGTATAATTATTTGTACCTACACATCTAATGGACAAAAGTTCAGAAATGGACATACACCAATACTATAATTTCAGATGTGGGAGTCTGGAACAACATTACAACAATAATAAAATAAAATATACGGGACACCCACCAGTCCCGCAGAGTATTCACGGCCAAAAATTAATTTTAAAATAATTATTGTATAATTATGGTTATATCAAAATATTATAACAAATGCATAGCAAATATTATAAGAAATGCGGCCGGAACGTCGCGAAACAGAGAGACCCCCATGAGCCGACATAAAAATTACCTTCATCAAGCCAGTTAAAAAAAATGCCACCTGCAAAAATTATTGTCAACTCTCAATGCCAACGAGACCGAAAAAAGTAAAATTAAATGCCAATCGGGTTAAACCACGTGGTGCGCCATTGTAGGAGGATTATTGCCACATTGGGCGTGAGTGCCTCAGGAATGTATGTAACAACAGTGTATTAAATAAAAGATAAGGGAAATGAATTCCATGACACAACATTTATTTCTACAACACTTCATTAACCTTTAAATAACATGAGAACTCTATATTTAGTGACATTTATCTCAGGCGTGTGCTACTACCGAAGGTAGAGAGCACGATTGCTAATTTAAATATTGCATTGAAAGCGACAATTGGGTGGCATTTATAATAACTAACCTGAAGAATGTAATGACGGGCGCCAAGCGATGCGTTTATGCATTGCTGTAATTTTAAATGAAGAGACAAGGATGACCAAGGTAGATTCCACAAAATGGTGTCGTCATCCTTGTACGTAATCGTGTTTGCTCATGGAGAGGTTCTGTCTTCTCGGTTCACGACGTCCCGGAACCGCGGCCAGGTAAAAACTAAAATGACGAGCTGCGTGACTTGAACGCGAGCTCCGTCCCTCGTTGTCCAGTGTTGCCATAGATGCCCCGTTGTAAATAGAGATGGTCAGTGAAAAATGCTAATGCTCTGTAGCGGGCAGGAACTGACTGCTACAACCGGTCTGAAGAAAAATGAATTGTCCTTGAGATCGTGACATTTCTATATTGTATATTCCTTATATGAAAAACTTACGTAAAATATCTATGGTTTATTATTAAGTAGGCACTATTTAAGTAGGTAGGTAGTATTTAAGTACTTACCTACTTACAAATCTTACTATTTCAGAGGAAAATTTGGTTTTGATTTATTAAATAATAAAAAATTAGAAACATAGTTTTTTGGATGCGAGGACTACTGTTCACCGAACTACTAGTTATTATCATTTCTTACTAGATTACCATTGGTATGTTTTTCCAGGGGTTCCATCCAGCCGAATCTCGACTCTCTGATAGCTCGTAGTCCTTCCGATGAGTTTGTGTTCACAGTGCCCAAGGATCCATTCCTGTCTCCGTACTGGGCTGATGATGAACTGCTCAAGAAGGTTCCTCCAGTCAAAATATTGGTGAGTTCACTTTACTTCAGGATATTCTCTTATAAGACTGAAGCTCTTCAAATTATAGATATTACCTCTGGCTATACCCATCTTATATCCTGGGTATAACCAATTACCACTCCTTAGAGACACGTAGAGGTATTGCTCTGATTAAATATTTTTATCTCTTAATAAACGGTTACATATTTAACAATGAGATTCTGGCTCAAACAAATTTCTCTGTATCAGAGTCTCACTCTCGAGGACGTAGTTGATCAAAAGATCGATATGTTTTTAATTTCCTACAACGTTTTTGTTACTGCAAATACGTTGTATAAACGGTAAAATTATAACGACCTAGACCCCAATCTGTAATGTTATAAAAAAGAATTGTACAAATTGAATTAAATAAATCAATTTATCTTGGATATTGTAGAAGGTTGTGTATTTTTTTTTTTTTTACTAATTTTCCTATATTTTCTAAGAATGTGTAATGCTTATATTTTATGACAACTGTCACACTTGAGAATTAATTCACCACTGTGTTATAGATTACGCACCGAAGCGCAATATTAACATATTTCATATTATTTTTTAAAGCTTGTGGTATCATACAAGAATCCCACGGCTAAGATCCACTGGATTGTTCAGACGAGTTACTCGCTTTGTTACTCATGGAGAAGAAACAGTGGGCGAGTCAGTTCATTGAGATTAGTTTAAAATGCTGTTAACATGGTTTCGCGATGGAGGGAAAAGAGTAAAATTAAGAGAGTTTTACAACAACAAACGTCACATGATCCAAAAAAATTAAAAAATTTTAATTTTTTTTTCTTTCACTGACTGACTCGGCAGGTGGAGGGGGTATTTACTCGACCGAGTCATTGGGTTTTGTTTCTATCTACTGTCTCGCCTTAATCACTAAGATAGACCAAGTACTAACTATACTAACCACAATAGTTTAATGTAGAAAGGAATTCAGTATTATAATGCACTGCCGGAAACCATAAAATCTGCACCAATTGATGCATTCATGTTGAATTATAGCCATATTTATAAAAAGAAAATGTAATAATTTAAAAAATGTAATTAATAACAAATTAGACAGTGTAAAATTGTATGAATGTAATTCAATTAGATATTTATAAACTTCGATGTACAAGTGGCTAAAATAAAATGAATACATAAACATCAGCCGAGCACTCGGCAGGTGTAATTCAGGCATTAGCTGGGGACTCTTGTGTGTTGAACGGTAATAGGGAAAGAAAAGATAAGGGAAAGGGAGTGCATATTATTTATTGTCTTTTTGTTTCAGTCTGTTCACTTGGACCCGTGCCTGGATGACTGTGTGATGTTTGCTAAGAAGATGAAGAGATTGGGGAATCCAGTACAGCTCGATATTTTGGAAGGCCTGCCTCATGGGTTCCTGAACTTCTCTTTGGTGTGTATACATTTTCAGTCATATTTCAGTAAAATCACGTGTTCTAATTGAATATTCCGTAACGATACACTGTAATTCCATTCGTACACGGAGGTACTTACAAGCGACTGGAGTTTTGTGCGTGTAGCATTGAAACGAGAATATTAAACCACTGTTGTAATACTTACAAGTAAGCCACGTGTGGGCCGCCATTGACAAGGCTAAAGGAACCAACATCGGGAATTTGCTAAGATTGTAAGAATAAAAGAGAAAAGGTTTCCAATATTACATTTATTCCTACAACTTATAGAACAAGAGAACTCTATTTAAACAGTATCAATTATATCTCAGGGGCGTGTGCGTCAGATCGAAGATCTTGCGCACAAACGGAATTTAAATTACATCCCAGCTGGGTGCCCGAATAGTACTGAAGTTGCCGAAGTTGGTGCTTCCGCAATTCTGTCTCGAGCTCTCTCTAGAAGTTGCCATACAGCATGCGTCACATCAACAAGTGATAGGTCTTGACAGTTGTTAGGAACTCGGTAGCGGGGCAAAATTGAACTGCTACAGTATATGCTCCGCTCGTGAGTATCTGCTATACTATTTTGCTAGTCTTCATGTATGTCGACTTCGGGTTTGACATCAGTTGCACGCTACTGACAGTGCTGGTAGAATGCTACGTGAGTTGCATTTGAATCTAGTACTCGTTTGACAGAAATGATGTCCAAACATGATTTGAATGTTAAATTTGTTCGGAAGGTGCTAAAATATCCATGTTTACAAGCGCACTTGAAGTGAAATGACACTAAACTGCACTACATAAATGCCATATTATTATTATTATTTACATAACTATAATTTACCAGAATACGTTAGAAATGATTTAACAGAGAAGGCGTTGTTTTCAGTTTGAGGTTGGAAAGAAAAGTCAATTTGACATCATTTAACATCGTTCTTTGGCGGAGATGAGTGCCCTACAATTAAAATTTATTTTCTTGTAATTGGTGAACCCTAAATCTTCTTTTAGATAATTTTTATCCTTGTAAATGTAAAGAAGAACAATATTATTGTATTTGTCGCAAGAGTCATTTGACATCGTATTAATTCAACATTGAAAAATCGAGTTCAGTATACTTTGGATAGCGCCGTGTACAGAAACCAGCATTAAAAAGTAGCATATCGGTAGACTATTTGTAGTTGTGTCACAGTTTTAAGCTTGTAAATATCTGTGTACGAAGGACCTAATAATCATTAACTTGTTTAATAGGTTGATTCTCCAGTTTGAAGGCATGTTTTACAGGCCACTCTACAGGTTTAGTCTGGGTCTAGTAATTATTTGTTATTTGTCATGTTTCAGATGTCTACCGAGGCACACAAGGGTTCCTTATTGTGCATTGAAAGGATCAAGGAACTCATGGACTTGGAATCTCTTGATAGACCCCAGGCGGCCATGGAGACGGACCCTCCTCTAACACCCCAAGAACCACCAAACAAGAAAACTCGCGTATAGATATGTATTAATTTTTTAAATGTTTACTAAGTACATACTCTTTATGTATACCCATTTTATTATATGCATATTTCCAAAATTATTAAATGACATTATTAAATATTTTGTGTTAATTTTAAACACAATAAAATGTTTCAGTGTCATGCCTGTGGGTACATAATTTATTATTGTTGATTAATATTTATATATTTTTTTTGTTCATTAAGGGCATTGTGACTACAAAGATTGTGTATTACGCGGCTTTTACTGTGATAACGGACATAAAAAAATGCATGGCAGAAAATAAAAGGAAATCAGATAACATTTTTTAATGATTTTTTTGATGTTAAAAAATTTTGAAAAACAACTATTAGTATAAGAAATAAAATGAAATTAACCACCGAGAATTTGACTATCCTACGTATTTTTATAAGAATATTATTCAAGTGTTATATATAAATTGTAAAAACTATTAAATATTCATGTTAAAAATCCAAAAAAAATAATTTTATGAATACCTCAGTTGGTAAAATCTTTTACTATTCGAATTTAAAATTAGAATTTTGTGTAGGCAATTTCAGTATTAAACGGCAGAAACACCTAATTGGTATTTATTGTTTTTGTGTTAAATTCGTAAAACTCCATTTAATTTTTATTTTAAATTTAATAAAATCAAATTTAATAATTATTTGCTTTTCGATTCCAGATAAATTCTCTGTTTTTGAACATATTTCAAAATAAAAAAAATGTTTTTGAAAGCAGATGAAAGACTTTCAGATTTTATTATTAAAAATATTAAAATTTTGAACAAAAACTTAGATAAAGTTTTTAAAGTAGCTTACCACTTGTTTTTATAGTGTTATTACCAGTTTATAGAAGAAACAAAAAAAAAACATTCATAATTAGACAGACTTATTGTAAAAATTATCGTCATTTCACTTTTTTTTCGTTTTATATAAAAAATATTTATTAAAAAATTTGCAAACCTTGACAAATATTTTTCAAATACTAAATGTATAGAATGATTTTTAAATTTTTGTATGCAAACTGAAAGTGCAGTACCTACTCTCTAACACTGTTAACCCTTCAGGCTAATTAGGAACAGCTCATACGGTCTCATTGTGTCTCTCTTACTATCATGGTTAAAAATATGATCTAAACTGTGTTAGAAAGAGCAAACACCACACTTCATATTAACTACTGTTAACTTTAAGTTAACCACAGAAGAATTTAAATGTAGACCTCTTTGAAACCAAATGTTCCGACCGGTCCGCTTCCGATGGATCTACGCCCAATCATATATCTATTCTGTTTATACACATATGAAAGTCTATCTTTGTCAACAACGTTTAAATTAAGAATTTTCTGAAAAACATGGGTGTTCATTGTTATTTGCCGCATTTTCTTTTAATTTTGTGAGACCATAATGGGTCTAGATGAATTGTAATGTCATCAGTGAATATTAATAATTTTGCATCAGAGTGAAAGATACTTCCAGTGTCTCCTTGTAAAAGACCATCTTTTGGAATTGAATATTGCTTAAGTTATGTTTAATGACTAAATAATAGCATGGTTATTTTAACCATTTAAAATTCTGAGGGTGTCACAGACCACCTAGCTCTATTCAATTGGAGCTTTTGTGTAGCCATCAAATAAAAATAAAGAATAAAAAAATACAAATGTGTGGACTATTTATTTTATAAAGGTTGTATTCTGACATTTCTTGAATTCTGACAATTTTGCATCACTATGAACAATTAGTTTTCAAATAATTACTTCAAATGTGAAACCTAGACTGATATTCTTTGTATTAATAGAAATATTTACAACACTTTACTGGTAGAAGTAACTATGTATGTATGTATGTAGTTAATAGACCGAATATTTAAAGGGTTAAGTAAATGTCTAGTGATAATTGCACTTGATAATAAATAATATCCAAAGGGCCTAATTTATGCAAATTTGTGTCTGTAAATTGTTGTTACAAGTTAATTAAAAGTTAATTGTTGTTATAAGCATTTTGTTGAAACACGTCTATCCCATTCATAGAATAAAGAAGAACACGAAGATATAGGTGTGTTTCGTTATCCAAAATAAATGCATTCTTCCCTTAAATTTTAAATACAGAAATTCATTTCACCGTCATTATGAAATTTTCATTTCGATGAAATGTAATGGCGATATAAGATGTCAGTAGTGTGAAAGACAAAGTGCATTCTAAATAGGCTAGAACCAAAAGGTACTAGGTCAATGGTGACATCGGTTTCCATTCAAATCTACATGGAAGACATTTCTAGTGTGTTTTTATATCTATTCAGTGATTCCATTACTTTGGGGTTTTTTTTAAATTTAATTTAAAGAAATTTTATGAATACTTAAAAAAAAATCACTGTATGTTATTAAAAATGTATAACTCTTATGTATTAGAGATTTAGAAAAGAGAAGAATTTTGGAGAATAGATTCTATAAATAGGTAACTTCATATTTTTGGATGTTGTTGTAGTTTTAAAAAAAGGTCACAGTTTTTCAACTCTTAAGGGGTATTTCACCATCCTCTCGATAAGCACTATCTACAGCAGGGGTGCCCAACCCAAATCGTTTGGTGGACCAAAAAAAATTACTGGGCCACATGAATTAAGCCAGATTGTGAATAAGTCGTCAAAATTGTACCACCTACATGTAAAAGCCCTCTGGGCGTTAAATAAACAAATAAATATAATTAAAATAATTTGCATCCATATGTTGCATCTTGGGGGGGCGGGGGGTAGTTAGAGAGTTCCCCAAGATCTACGTGGTTTCCAAAACTTCGGTAAATTTTTGTGAATATTGGTGGATCTTAACTGAATTCGGTAGGTTTTCAAAAAAAATTCAGTTAATTTCACAAATTCGGCAGATTTCTGTGAATATTGGTAGATTTTTGCCGAAATCGGTAAATCTACCGAAATTTCGGTAGGAAAGGCACCACTGCTAACACGAGTAAACAATACAAACAGTTGCTTAAAAAGTGTACATTTACTGGATTGGTCAATGCTCAGACTATAGCCGTCTCACTCTCACTGTTATACACGTTTGTCGAGTGTGGGAGCCAGCATAAGCATAACAAGTAGGGCTCAGACTCTTGATGGGGGTTTCGATTTATTGTTTGACATCTCCAGACAAAAATTGGTGATGCGTTTTATTTTCACAGAATTATTATTCTCGTTTAAATAATGCATCTTCCGCTTATTTGCCCTTGGCACGTTGTAAACAAAAAAAATTGCTCGTGTTTAATCGGTGTGCTCGCTCTCCACTATACTCGTGCCTATGTGGGTCCTTTGCACTCACCATCGGCTTATTAAAATTAGGTCAGTTGCATTCGATCTTCCAAGAAATGTGCAGAAAAAAATATGCTGGTTGAAATTTGCGAAAATAATTTCATAGTGAGGGCATGCGCCTGACACTTTTCAAACAATAAATCAAAACCCCCATCGAGAGTCCGAGATCTAATAACAAGAAAGTTCTAATTTCACAAAATATAATATAAGTGTGATAAATTTATGAGAACAATATTTTTTTGTATGAATACCAAAATCCAATACATAGAAAGCTGAAAACTTCATTTTGGTCCGCAAAAAATCTTTAATTGGGGCGCAGGTTGGGCATGCCTAATCTATAGGATGACATAGTATTTTCAATCTACCATCTGTTTATTTATAAAGTCCAAGTTTATTATTCGGCACACGAACCTATAAATAGTGGTATGTATATATCGGATAATAGTAATATGTATCGGATAAGTTAGCGGAGTCTTCTACCTTATTGCGAGTATTTATTTATTATAATGGATAGTTATTGAGAGGATGGTGAAATACTCTGATAGTCGCATTAGGTAAGGTGTAGGCGGCCACCGGGCCTGATCGGAACCGTTCGGGGTTAGTTTGTCCTCAAAATTTTGTGGCAGCGAACCTTTTAAATCGAGTCCTTCAGTAAAAATTACATAATAATGTTGAAATGTTAAACAGTGCCTTAGTTCAAAATAGTTTAGATATTTCTTAAAGACTGTCCAGAACGAGTTGGAGAGATTCAATCGGGCAATGATTGATTGTAAGAAGCCTCTTTATGTTTACAGTTCTTCTCAACGAGGAACTGTAATAAGATGTTTGGATATATTTTTGTGAATATATATTATAAACTTAGTTAGATTGCAGCTCTTAAGTGGATTGGCAAAAGTTGAAACTTTGAATTTGAACTCGGGCATTGACATTTCAAATAAAAAAATATAGAGCTTTTATTACATTTAGAAAGGTTCTTATTAATAGTTGGTTGAGCCCAAATTGCTATTACCCCATATTCCAATAAAATTTTATACTAGATATTTATTGAATGCATCGCATTCTAGCTTCAAAAATAAATCGGAATGTCCATTAACTTATGTCCAAAATATATATTTGGGGCCACCAATCATTAAAGTTGCTATGACTCACTTAAATCTAGTACTCTAATCACTGTTCGTCCATTTATAATCTCATTTTAAATGTACTCAATCGTAAAGTTTTAATATTATAATCATTATATTGATGTTTTTAAAATGTGTCCCTGTGTAATTTCTATTTATTTAGTAAATAATAAAAATGTAAAGAAAATTTTACATTAAGATTTTTACCATTGATATAAATCAAGGGTTCCCAACCGGGCGAACGACCGTTGATTGCATAGCGAAATTTTATCCATTCCATTAATTACAATAATATTTGGAAATTTGGAAAATAATAATTATTTCCATATTTTAAATTTGGAACCACGGATGAATAAAATCTATTCTGGTTTTGCTTTTTGATTCGTGCTTATCTGTCAATGAAGAGGTTTATTTGTAGAAGTTTTAAAGCTCTTAAAAAAGCAAAACAAAAAAATTATGAGATTCTTGTTAGAAGTCGATCCCCACGAAAATGAGGGTAAAAATTAGCTCCCAGCCTCAAAAGTTTGGGAACCGTTGATACAAATGTTAAATATTCATTATCTTATTTAAGAAAATGTTTATAAAGTGGTGTAGGTATACATACATAGATATATTTTAAATATTGTTGAAAAAACGATATTAATTAATTATTATAGGTACTGTAACAATACATATATGTTTTGAATTTAACTTTTAGTATTGTTTTGAATGTGGAGAAAAATTGCATTTTTCAATTTAATGCTTCAAAATGTGGAAAAAATCATTTGTTTTTTTTTTCTTTGCTTTTTATTAAATATGTTTACAGCCATAATAATGAATAACTTATAAAATATATTTTATTATATTTTACCTTTTCGAATATAATAAAAAATGGGTTATTTTCTCCTTTATTTTTTGTGGGTACAATTTTATAATATTATATATTTGAATGCTGCATGTTTTTAAAAATAAACACATGCATCGATTGCTTGTTTTGTGATTTCACCAAAATAGCGGCCATTTCACGCATTAGCTGTACGCTTTTGTAAAAAGTGTATTGTTGAAAGAAACATTTTCATGAATATTCTGTATGATAATATTTATTTGTGAGCCGGTTCATATAAATCTTGAGTATTCTGTAGCAAGACTGACGCTAGAATGCATTAATCTTTAACAATTACTGCCGTTTAAGATAAACAAAGTTAACTCTCTAATGGAAGTGTAATAGTGTTGTTTAAATATGTCTAGAAAATAAAAATTATGTATATTTTTTCTTTTATACTGGTTATTTTATTATTTGTGCAAGCCCCGAGTGGTAGATATGTTCTTGAGCTGGTAAAGGACCACCATTCAGAATCGAAACATTGCTTGGAATGGCTTTAGCCATGTTTAGTAACCAGATCTGAATTGCCAGGTACTATCCAAACTTCCTCTTTTCCCATCTCCTTTCTCCCTCCACTCTCTTCAGTCTCACAGCATACCCTTGTGGATGCCATAGTCCTACTGGCTCTGGGCAATTGGAACTCTTGTGCATTATTTACATTTTGAGAAAGACAAACATTCCAGTGAATAACCTGATAATATTTTAAAAACTTCCACTACCCATAAATTGTAGCAGAAAATGTTGCCTGTGTAATGATAAGAGGAACTATCTAGAAGAGGAATTAAATTGATGCCTCGGTGGTCGATATTCCTGTCCCTGCAATGAAAGATTTCGTTCCTTTGCTATCACTGGAACTGTGATATTGTTTACAGTGTAGGGTAAATTATAGGGAGTTAACATCTCCCGAAAATAATGACAACATTATTTTTACCCACATTCTTGTGAGGCTGGCATCACTGTAAGCATGCGCGCGATACCTCGCGCGGAAAATATTTTATTCTGTTTCCAGCGGTCTAGCCGTCGGGTTAGCCCTAAATATCCTCTAGCGTTCGCGATCTGTTCATAAAATTATTGTATCGTGAATTTTGTTAAAATAAAAACTAAATTGGAAATATTCGAATTCTCATTATTACACACCGAGAGTAATCACGCAACCTTGGATTCTGCGGATTGGAGAACCACAGAAGCATCCAGTCAACAACCCATTTAAATTGGCGATAACCACAATCCTAAGGAACTACTTTTGGAATATTTATAAAAAATTACATATTTTGAATTTTTGAGAAACCTGTTTCTTTTCTCAGAATTTCTCTAGCCACCTACCTGCCTCAGGATGAGAAGATTTTTTTCAGAAATTTCTGGTAGGAGTGAGAAGTTTCTGCCGGAACAACTTCAATGAATCTTATTCCGAAGGCGTTTGACTTCTCCGAGTCTGCAAAATATAATGGAACGATTCCAGATTCACTCTCACTAGTTCCGGAACTCACATTTAACCATCAACCAACAATGGCAACAATATCTGGATGGGGCGTGTGAGGTGGTTCTTAAAATATACACCGGAACCAAACATTGGTTTATTATTTTTTTTTAATTATTACTCCGACACCACACCGATCGATAAATTGGCTTCAATTCCGTGTCAAATCTGATAAGTTCGTTAACTTTGTAACTCATATTGTTTCCAAACTCTGGCATTCCACCAGGTTCAGCGGAACGCACACAATGAGTTTTGTTCCGAAGGACTCGCTGGTGAAGGAAGCAGTCCGAGGAATTGAGTCCATTTAGTTGAACTCGAAACCGGACTCCAGTTTTTAAAATAGTGGTCTAGCAACCCCCACTATGGCTATTACTTTTTGAGGAACTCGTTCCAAAAGTAACTGAAAAAGAACTGGTTTCACTTTGCTCTCCGGTAACTGGAGCCGCAGTGGCATCCCATTTCAGGAATCAACCATCTCTATCTGTCTGGTCAGTTATCCTGAAGCGTTGATTGTCAAAACATAGCCTGTATGTTATTGTCCTCTCAAGTCAGATTCGATTTATAATGGTATAGAATTAATAAAAAACGAGAAAATTGTTTCTCTTAACAAATTTCGGCCGGGTATTTTCTGCACTGCCGCTATGCTGTGTCCGGGCGAAAATGAAGGTCTCGTGCGAATTTGTTTTAAATCGCTATATCTTTGAAAATAATAAAAATATTTTAATAAAATTTTCTACATAGTAACTCAGCATACCCAAGCTATAAAAGTACTAAACGAAAATCGAATATTATTTGAAATGCAACTCAATTAACCTTGTAATATGTTTATTATGGTTCGACAATCTGTATTTGCTCATACCTGCTTTCTTTAAATACGCCCGACATCTCTCGCTCGCTTGCACATAGGAGTTGAGTGGGTGCGGAGCGGAGAAAGAGATTCGAATCGGGTTTCACTGTCATAAAAAACCCTCATTCCAGGAATTGAATTATTTCACTAACAAATAATATACTATCCTTTTGTTGAAATACCGATGTAAACGAAAGGCACGAAAATAAATTTAAAAAAAGACTTGCATTACGATTCGATAATTATGTACAAATAATAGTTGGGACCTTTACAAAGATATTGGTATATAATATTCATGTAAAAACATTGAATAATTTCATCTTTTCTGCCATTGAAATGAGGCCAGGGCAAAAGGTAGAACTACCCTTCGGCCTAGCATCAATCGACCGAACGGGTAGAATTACCTTTCCCGGCTGAAGTGTGTTAACAACAATGAGATGATTCAGCGAACTAATGCAAATAATCTGCGCAATGTTTGTTTCAACAGATGTCTGAAATGTCATTGCCCGTTCGTTTTAGAAACATAGATTCTGTTGATATTTGCTTCTTATTATTTGATAAGCTATTTAGTCTGTCAATAATAACATTGCTGATAAGGAGTGCAGGGACCATGAAATAGTTTTATGTTTAATATTAATACATTCATAATATTATATTATTGATACACTAGAAATCCATATATACAAAGTGTTTCAGGATGTATCCCACAGACTAACGAGCGATTCCTGAACTTATTTGGAGTAAAAAAAGTAATTATTATTATTAAATCGGCAGGTCGAAGAAACTAGACAACTTGATGTGTTTATTTGTATAACTCCACTTAATATTTGAAATAAATTATAATGATTTAGGAAATGAGATTAAAAGAATTTGGCATTCTCAGACGATAAAAATATTACCATTTGTAATTTCGGCTACTGGCATTATACCTAGCTCTCTTATTCAAAATTTAGGCTTATTAGATCTGTCAAAGAATTTATATATAAAAATGCAAAAATTTGTCATATTAAATACATGTAGGATTACGAAAGATTTTTTAAATATTTATATTGAGGGATCAGTAGGATTTATAGGCCCAATTAGAAGTTCTACAGAGCCGAACCCTCTGATATGAAAATATCTGGAGTCGGTGAATTATTTTCCCATTTGATCTCTGGTGAGTTGATGTGTTGTTGATCTTGTATTTATTATGCTTAATTAATGCACTTGCATAATGTGGATTGACTGGATGAGCATTTGTGGAAGGGTTTAGTTTTTCCTGTTGGGAAGATTTAACCCGGACATAAAGTCGGAAGAAAAAAATACCAGTTGATCGAAGGCTGCCTATATTTAGGTCTCATCGCCTAGGCCTTGAGAGATGGCTGCGTGTATTTTAGTATTTATTATTGTGATAGCTATTTCAGCATTTAAGTCCATTATAAAACTGTGGTTATGACTCATTGGGACAACTTATGTATATGATTTTATTTGTACAATGTTTTAAGTGATTTATTAATATTTTCAGTAAAAACCGAATTACTTAAAAATATTATTGTGTGAGGCACTTACTGTCATACAAATAAAAATAGGGCCTGGGTAAATATAATCGTATAAATAAGTTGTCTCAATGTTGCATAACCACAGTTTGATAAAGGCTTTGAATTCGGAAATAGCTGTCACAATAATAAATGTTGAAATACTTGCAGATCATACATTATTAAATTTGATTTACTTTAAATTTAAAATAAACAAATTGTGTTGGTCAGTTTCTATATTATAGTCAGACTAGTCTAGTGTGTCTGGCATAATGGTGTGACACCCTTGTCAGCAGACCCAAAACTAATTTGAGATAGGATATGAATTGCGGTTGCTTCAAAATATTATTTTGAAGCAACCGCGTGGTAAGTAAAAACAGTGTCTCCCGTGAGACTCTCCAAGATGCATGTGTTTTTACATACCGCCGAAGCATTGCTGTCCATTGTCCAAATTTATCATTCATCGACAGCTTTGATTAGCAACAGCAGGTTAATCAACACGTCGAATGAAAACTTTAATTTTGATTTACGGTATAGGAGATATTAATACAAGTCTTGAATTTGGACAGTATATTTCACATAACCAGGGAATTCATACAAAATTAGAAGACATTTTATTCAATACTAAGTAAAATAAATACTTTGTAATAAACTGTTCTAAAAAACTCATCAATCTATACAATAATATTAGAAGGCTATAAAATTTACAGCAAGATGCTTTCTCGTGAACACATTAGTTAAAAAAATGTAAATCCATTACAAATATTATAAATAATGAAAGGGATTATTGAAAAAAAATTATGCATTAAAACTGAGAAGTGTACACAAAATATTGACTTGTAAATACCGAATCATGTCTTGTCAACTTATGGCAAGCGGAATCAAACAAATAAAAATAATCATTTAACAATTTTTTTTATGAAACGTTTTTATAAATTAACTATTTTACCATTAATTAGTTCACCTATCAAATAACAGATGAAAACAGTTTATTATTTGTTCTAAGTCATGAATAAATTGAAGATGTACATTACTTAAAAAGAGAGATACATATTATAGTATTATCATTGACATACCCACACTGTCCCTTTCAAAACAATAACTAGATGTTGTAACAGATCACGCATTAAAAGTCACAACATTAAACAAGAAGTACAGGGGACACTTTTAGATTAGATAAGATCTGTTGAGCCAAGAGACTACTGAGAAATGCCCGCGCTGCCCAAAACACATTATCAAAAGCCCACTTTAAATCATAAAAACACTTGCTTGTAACAACGGTGCTAAAATCCAAGATGGTACACAATATTACACCGCTAGCAAACAGTGAAGACTCACATGCTTCGACGGTTAAATTGAAAAATCTTGGCTAATTGCAGAGTTTTCGCAAAATGGATTTTGATTTAAAGAAAGTCTTGAATGCTGCATGTTGGAAGAGTGTGCGTTCGGGTGGTGTCTTGGATCAACATTAACTAAGAGTCTCCACCTAAAGTTGGGGTACAACATTAACGGAGAGCCTGGGAGGATCACTCGTGGCCGTTGACCTTGGCGTGGGTGGTTGGCCCGTTGGTTAGTCCGGCTGGAGTCGGTCGAAGGGTCTTCTGCAGAACGTGCGCATCCGCCGGCTCGATACGTTTGTAATAGTGCTTTTTTGTTTCCACTACTTCAAAGCCAAACTTCTTATAAAAATCTATAGCGCCTTCGTTATTCACCTGGACATGTCTGCAAACAGAGAAGAATCGATAAGAAAATGAATACAAAAATTTTGTGAAATTTTACAAGGTTTTTAAATGGATTAGAAAAAAAAACTTGGGTAAATATACAGATAAAAGAGATAAGTTTATTAAGCACATTTTATTTTAAAAACATTTTTTATTGGTTTAACAATGATGAGAAGCAATTTGGGATGTATGTTTATGAGAGATGGGAAGGCTGACAGAGATTTTGAAAGGAGGGTAAGTGCAGATAAATCCATTAATGGAGGACTGAACGCGGTTGAAACAATTTTTTTTTCCAAAGAAGCGAAGCTAGCAGTCCACGATGGAGTGCTGGTACCTATCCTGATGTATGGCAGTAAGACATGGAATTGGCAGAGGAAGGATGAAAGTAGCCTGAATGGTGTAGAAATGAGATCTCTAAATTCATATATGATTGTGTGAGAAATGTGGAGATCTGCAAAGAATGCAAGGCTGATGTAAGCATAATGAGTAAGAATAAGAAGGTGACGATTAGATGGTTTGGGGATGTAGAGCGAATGAACAATATATGACGTAAATGTGAATGATAGAAGAAGTCGAGGACGCCCGAGGAAGACATGGCATGACCAAGTGAATCAGATACTTGAGTCAAGAGTAAGAATAATAGAAGAGCATGTATGGAATGTGAATGAGGCAAGGAGTGTTTGGCGGTCAAGACCACGTTGTTTGGCGGTCCACACTCTTAGCCTACCTCTGCGGGGAAACGACGTGATAGTTAGCTAGAGAAGCTACTATTTTAGTGACCAGAAATGGAAAATGTTGCATTTTAATAATTATTTAGTTCAAATTAAAATTGATTGTTTACTTGGTGGCTCAAACGGGTTCTTGGTTTGGGTTTAAATAAAACATATTTTAAAATACCTATTTTAATATTATGACATAAAATTATCTGTATATTGAATTTGCAGAAATAGCTATTAAAAAGCATTATTTTTCATTTCAAAATACTGCAATAGTTGTTTCTCATTGTTATCTAACTGATAAAATGTGCCTATTATCTGTGCCCGGGTATCTGAATATTTACCAAAACAAACTTCTTATTTGTACTGAAGTTGACAAAGTTAGGGCATCCGAATAAGCGCTGGAGATAGGCAATGTTGTGATCATTATAGTAAAATGAATAGACAAGCCTACTTCGCTATGAGAGAAATGAAAATATTATGTCATATAATTAATTAGCTGTAATTAATTCAAGATAAAATGACGGTTGAATCACAAGACAAAACTTGTGCAATAAATAATAAAGTTAAAATTGCATCTTTCCAGGTATCACGTTTACCCTTTCCACCACAAAATGAATCTATTTTACTAATTAATTGGATGGTTCTATTAAATCAATGAATGGAAAGTATGATATTGAATTAATTATTTGAACGTTTTAAATTTCACATGGTAGGGCATAATATAGGTATCCTGTAAAAACAAGATTGACAGAAAACTGGGATAAACAAGTGGCAAAAATTTGTAACCAGCTCAGATCCTTAGCTTGTTACTTTTACAAATTAAAATTTATTTTGCCTCATTGCACTCTTATATTTTTCTATGGTCGAATCCATCCTTAGATACGGAATTCGAACTTGGGGACACGCAAGCACTATTTACATTAAATATATTCAAAATTTACAAACTGCCATAGTAAAAAAAATTGTCACATCTAATATTTACAATCAGAGACATAACTTAAAAGTACTATATGGATCAGAGGGCCTACTTTCAATAAAAGGTCTCTTTTGGTTCACTACTATTATGGATAACATGGGGGAAAGCTCATACAAACACCCACTGGTACACAAACATACCACAAGATTTAAAGAAGGAAAGGGTCTAAAAACTCCTTGAATATTAAATAAATATTGAAGCCGTACTCTTGAATATATAATTCCAGTGATTTTCTATAAAATCAAAAAAAAAATATATATTTAAAAAAAATGAGAGACTTTGCCCTAAAATGGTAAAGCTGTGGTTAATGAATGAAAATTTCACGTATCCTTAAATTTTTTTAATGTATTTGCCTACATAACTTGTTTTTAGTAGAATGTTTAATTGGTAGAACCTACAGACAAGCTGCCATATGACAGCTTTGTGGGACTACCCTAAATTTGTACAAATTGTTTTTATTTACTTATCAATATTAAAAAAAAAAAATAGTAGTCATTTGACGGTATATAAGGGAAATCAACAGAATGCCCTAAAACCAACAGATGCAGATTTTACGCTATTTAAAAAACTTAATTTTATTTAAACGTAAATAACCTAAAACCTTTGTCTTTGTATATATTATGAAATAAAAGTAAATTTGTGGGAATATTGCACATCATAAAAGTATTTATTATGCCCAATCACATTTGTTTGGGCTCAATTTAGTGTGAGAGCCCGCTGGTACATTGCTGCCGCCTTTGTCTTGAGGTAGTTATAAATATATGAAATAGATTGGTGGGTCACCAAACTCAACTCTTTTTGAGTATAAATCATTTGGGGTCTTGTCTAATGACGAAAAGAGGAAGTAAAGACAAGAATTCAAATACAATAATTTTGGGCGTGGAGGTACCTCCTTAAGTCTTTGTTACTATGAACAGACTCCCAGGGCATGGAAATTTACACAGGCAACAGAATAGGTTAATAACACTGACAACTCACAGAAAAATACTGTCGAAATTTCCATCTTGCTTGACGAATTTTAAGACATGCTCTACCATGAGCGTTCCGATACCCAGTCTTCTATACGGATACAGGCATCCTAGTGTCATAATATATAATCTACGAGAGTTTTCTGATGTGTCTATCCGACAGCAAACGGCACCCACGACGATGTCATTGTAATATGCGAGTTTCGCTAGCTCTCCTGCCTCCAAAACATCTTTGTAAAATTTGTCATTATATGAAACAGGAAATACTACTGTGTTTAGCTTCTTCAGCTGCTTAATATTATGTGGCGTGACATCGCCTAACTCCGTTTTAGATCTAAAATATAAAGATACAATACAGCATATTAAAATGATAAAGATAGATTGAAAAATGGGGTTATGGTGATAGTGACATTTCATTTTAAGGGGATATTACATTGCGGCAACGGTACACATTCTATTTACCTTGTCATTTTTATCCAGTATTACTTATTTGTATTGCAGGTAATATAGTTTACCCGGGAAGCCTTTGGCAAATTTATAAAATCACATTCAAGAACTTAAACTACGGCATGTCCCTCAAAATTATTGGCGATTGGCGATCATGAATTCAGTGTTCCCAACGGAAATATATAAGATTCCCGGTACCGCGCACTCGATAATAATATCATTACGTATGTCAGAAGGCCTCGAGTTAAAAGGTAGATACAGACTTCGGTTTAATCATAATGCTGACGCAGGGCACACAAAAACATTTTTACTAAGTCTACTCTTACACACTTCTCAGTAGGATTACCAGTACGCAATATTTTCTACCCCATTTGGTGTCTACTTGGAAAAATAATTGATTTTATTTCAATAAAATAATAATTTTCTGTGGATATTATACATTTAAAATGTATTTGATAAATTCATTTGAAATACACAAAGATAAAGAATTTGATTGGAAAATATTATTTTAAGAAGACCGATTATAATTTTTATTAAAATAAATAAAATCACATGTGCAGTTCTTACTCAAGAATATTTTTGTGATAAGCTTCCAAGCGGGAATTCAAAATTAGAGCTACAAAGCAAAAGAGAAAACATTTTGTTCAATAAAAAGTAACTAGCTGAAGTTTCACGAAAAAATATAATTTAGTTTTTATTTAAACTGATTGAATTCAGGCTTTCAAAATGCTGTTACTAAAGAGCAGCGTGTCGGGGAAAGGTTTTCAATGTTTCAAAACGTATCAAACTAGACTTCATGGTACTGGTGTAAACCCGCAAATAATGAGCGATAGCTTAAAGATTGACAAAGATAAATCTGTCTTTCAACAACAGAAATTAAAGAAAGATGATCAGATGTTATCGAATTCTTTCACTCATATCGAGCAATCCATGGGAATATCACCGATATTTGATAGTGGTTTTAAAGACATATCTGATCCAATGAAAGTACAATCAAAATCGGATGATATTAAAAAACAAGCCCTCGCTTTCGAGGATGTACCTGGACCTCATGCTGTGCGATACATAGCCAAAATATGGAAATACATACCAGCTGCTGGTACGCAGTTAACAAGAAGTTTTATGATTAATGTGTTAAGTGCCGGTACTTATTACTTATTTTTTGTTGTGTAATATGGATTGCTATGGAAATATTGCATCATATTATTATGTTTAAAAGATTTTCTTATCAACTCAAACTTTCACTAACAATTGTATAATGTTAAGATATAATTTATTATTGACAAAGTTTGTAAATTTGCAAATTAATCAAAGTAACGTAATTAAAATTTGAATAAGAGTCAATAATTAAATCTCCCATGTTATTGTTCTTACACAAATTCTATAGCCTTTATTGTGCTAAATATATTTGAATTCACAGGTTCCTACTTTAAACTGAATGAGCGAGTGAAGTTGTTATCATTCCTATTTGATAAATACGGCCCTGTTGTAAGGGTGATGGGCCCCTTTGGGGGGGATATTGTCCTGCTGAGCCGCCCTGACCACATGCAGAGTGTGTTCAACCAAGACGGACCTCAGCCAGTTCGATCAGCCTTTGATTCCCTCGAATACTACCGAACAAAACATAGAAAGTTTGATTTCCCTGGATTGTACTCAGTGTAAGAAATAATTCAATAAGTAGGTACTTACATTCTTTGGTATCGCCACATAAGTAATTATTCTTTAATTTGTATGTTTTTTTTAAAAAGACAAGGAGAAGAGTGGAATCAGCAAAGAACGCTAGTGGAGAATTCTCTGAAGAGTTCTCTATCAAGGCTAAGGGAGCAAGTGAATGGCTGTTGCGAAGAGGTCGTTACGTTGATACCTAAACTTAGAAACCGGCAGGATGAAGTGGAGAATGGTTTTGAACACAGACTGTTCAAGTGGGCACTGGAATGTATGGGTGAGAAAGTCGTTCAAACCAACAACATTAAAACATAATTAACGAAAAATAAAAACCTACTCACGAAAACAGCGTGCTATCTGAGGCGGATTTGCCCTTAGGCCTATGTAGGCCCGGGCCTAGGGCGGCCAGATATTAGGGGCGGCCAATCGTGACAAAAAAGTCACAGATGATAACAAGAAATTACTTCCTAAGTACCTAAATATTCTACGTACGAAATAGCGATATGCAAGAGCGTGTTCACACACAGCACACAGCGCGCCCCCACGCCCCGCAGCCGCCCTCGCCACACCTATCCTGCTCCGTCGCTCGCCCGCTCGCGTATTTCCAATCCCTACCGTGATTCAGTTGCGCTAGTGACTGAACCGCGTTAGGTATTGTTATGCATAATAGCTAAAAGTTGTCAATAAAGTAAATTCATTATGACATGTAGTCTATAGTCTATATCAGGGGTCTCCAAAAAACGGCCCGCCAATGTCATCAATCCGGCCTGCGACAATCATATATTATTATACAGCAATTGAACTAGCGAATTTAGCAAGCGTATTTTTTTACATTAATTCCATACAGGAGGCTTTGAGGAAAATATTTTCCCTCACGACCTATGTCATCTTAGGTGATGCTGTGTGGAGGGTCTTTTTAAGGAAGGGAAGGATAGGAAGTTCTGAAAAGGAAAATGTATGAGGGGTGGGTAGGAATCTGGGGATTAGTGTGTCCAGGAGTGACATACGTATGAATACATCCCTCCAACTGCGGTGCAAGGCGATGGGTCAAGATAGTCCGCCTGGAAAGGTCAAAAGGCCTCCCTCACCCAGTCTCTCTCGATCCGGCCCGCCACGCAGCAGGTGGGCAGACGTATCCGCCGCCAAGACCTGGACAAATCTCACCCCATGAACCATGAATGATAATGGCAGGAAAATTAAAACGGTTTTGACCCTAGGAACTTACTGAAAAGTTTGGATACTCCTGGTCAATATGATGGGTACTGAGAAAGGGGCGGCTACATGGTCTGGGGCGGCCAAGACTGCAAATCCGCCTCTGCGTGCTATGTAGTTCCATCTTCGATTTCATATACTTATTTACTGATTTTTTTGTAATATCTACTTACATGATATTATTTTTATCAACTACATAACTTTGATGATAAATATGAAGCTATTATGAGGTGTTGTAACTTCTCGTGACTTATCACCATACTGATCACTTTGAACCTTGTAGACATGCAGATTTTCTATAATAAAAGACATACGGTTTTGTAGGGATTACCCTTTATCGTTCTGCGGTTAGGTCTTAAATAGATACAATAGTTTATTGCTTATTTTATCATCTTCTCCATATCCCAGGGCATATTCTCTTCAGCGAGCGCCTGGGACTGCTAGAGGGCTACGACAGCCCCCAGGGGGATGCCCTCTGGTTGGAGGAGGCTCTGACCAAGACGACGCAGGCCCTGGCCTCTTGCGAAACTGGCTTGCAAATCTGGAAAGTAATTGAGACTCCCGCATTCAAGAAACTGATTGATAACTGCAATGCTCTCGACAGGCACAAATTTTTCTATCATTGACTTACTATGAAACTATTTTACTTAGTTCCATGACAAAACAGAACATTCAAGGGAAAAAAACACACACACCTAGCCTAACCTATTATTTAATCATGTTCTGTTTTATCTGGTTACCATTTTACTTGTTTAATTATATTTAAAAAAATTGTCCAGTTATTATAATTAAACATGGTTTAAATTTCAGTGTTATCGGCCAGTATGTGCGGCAAACAGAAATAGAGCTGCATAATAGAAGAAGTCAGGATAAGAAGTTGGTTTACACCAATCAAGATATAAAAGCAGTGGAAAAGAAAATACAAATTTCAGGTACTTGTATTACAGGAATATTTATCTATGTTTAATGATTTTGCATCAACGCCACTTTACCAAGTGATAAGCAACGTTGCTAAATAAGAGTCGATTTAACGTACCTGCGCGCTCCACACGCTCTATTCAAGGTGGATGAATATAGAACAAACTGTAAACAATTTTTTTGTTTGAACAGACTGTAATAAAATTACAATAACTATAAAAATTGGGTATTTTCAATTGTGAGCTTGACAAATATAAAAAAGTCCATAAAATATTAATTTTTCTGATATTTCGTAACTTTTCTATTATGCTGTTATGAATTGAATTTGTTTTATTCCGAAAATATAAATGTAATTGTTTAACTTTAGATTCAGAGCCCCGAGCTCTCATCAAGGCACTATTACTAAGTGAGAAAATGAAATCTGAAGATATTCTCACATCCTTTATGGATATGCTGATTGTAGGGGTCAACTCCGTAAGTATATACATACTTAGGGCCGGTTGTACACAGAATTTGAACATTCCATAAAATTTAATTTTCTGTAAAATGCTGTTATTGTTTCAGTTATGTGAAACAACTAGCCAATAATGATATAACAGAACCTAAGGACGGGTTGTTTCGGAGAATTTGAACAATTCATCAAATTTCAACGTTGATTTCCGGGTTCTGTGAAAGTCCTATTCAAGTTCTGTTAATATTTCAGCATAGGGTAGTTGCTTGACAGAACTGAAATAAAAACAGAACTTGAAAAAATCTTTCACAGAACCTGAAAATCAACTTTGAAATTTGAAGAATTGTTCAGATTCTCCGAAACAACCCGTCCTTAGAAATCTTGAAATATGATGAATTGTTCAAATTTTGTGAAACAGCCCACTTTTAGGACGGGTTGTTTCGGAGAATCTGAACAATTCATCAAATTTCAACGTTCATTTTCAAGTTCTGTGAAAGACTTTTTCAAGTTCTGTTTTTATTTCAGTTTTGTCAAGCAACTAGCCTACAATGATATAAAAACAGAATTTAAATAAGTCTTTCACAGAACCCGAAAATGAACGTTGAAATTTGATGAATTGTTCAAATTCTCCGAAACAACCCGTCCTTAGTGATGTTTGATAATATGCTTATACTTCAGACATATTCAGATGGCTTGCAACACTTCATTGAGTATACTGCACTTTGTTCTACGCACTGCAAGGAAGTTTAGAGATACCCAGCTCTTAATAATTATATTCAGCAAGGAGTAGACTTGAAAGTGGCAAAGTATTCCCTCTTGTTGAAAAGTTCAAAAGAAATTTCTCTACATGAGGAAGTATGGCTACTACCGTGGCTCTATCCTAGCGACTTTCTTTTGGTATGCTCTGAATGAACCAGGTACGGGTCAGAAGGGATGTACACATTGCTACAGACTGATTCGTGGATGGTTTGTAAACTCAGCTATCGTGGAGATTATTCATTTGTGTATTACCGGTGGTAATCTCAGTTACCGACAGCATAGACTGTTCCATATTCCTGCAGGACTAACTTGCCGATGGTCATGCCGGTAGAGAGAGCAATCTTGCTATTGAAGAGAATCATTTTGGATATCGACATTAAAAGCTCTGTTGCTTCTAACTAACCATCACATTGTTTCACCGCATGCTGTTTCAAGACAGAGGATGGACCGCCAAACAACTTGGTCTTGGCACACACTCCTTGCCTTATTCACATTCATACATAGTCTCTACTACTATCTATCATTGCTACTAGCATAGTTGATACCCAATTTAATATTTATGTAATTCTCCTTTACAAATTTATTTTAAAAAAGCATTAAAATGAACAATTTTGTAATGTTTTTAAAATAATAAATTGAATTGAATTCCGTTGAAAGCCTTAAATAAATCAACAACATTATTCTAATAAAAATAACCATTGATTAATATTCTAGTCAGCAAGTGCGATGAGCTTTATCCTTTACCATCTCTCCAGGAGCCAGAGAGCACAGAAGAGACTTTACGAAGAACTTACCGGAGTGCCAAAGAGCGCAATGAATTATGAACAGATATCCGAGTTTCCATATTTGAAAGCCTGTATCAAAGAAAGCCTGAGGTAAATGTTTGCAGCATCAAATCGATTCTGCGGGGAATATAAATATGTCTTTTTTTATAACGTAAACATATCTAAAATAATTAACTAATTACAGGCTGGTCCCTCCATTCCCCGTACTAACTCGTATATTGCCCAAGAACATTGTAGTGGACCATTACAAGTAAGCGCTTTTAATATTTTAACAATTTTATAAATTAATTGAAGGTCCCTTGAAGACTGAATTTGAAAAATTATCTCACAAGTTTTTTTTTTCCCTTGGAAAAGTTATTAGAGAGTATCACAGTATTTCAAAAGATTTAAGTTACAAAAACCATGATGTTTGATAAATTTAATAAGATTCATGGTGTTGGACGTTAAACCCGTAGGAGCCGGCGAGAATATTAAATAAATAAAAATACATTTTTGTTAAAGCCAACATGAAGACGATACCATACTTGAAAAATGACATTTTGATTTTTGTGTTTAACAAACCCTGTAGAAGTAATATCCAAAGGTAAAATAAATATATAAGGTTGACACTGCAAATGCAGTGTTTGGGCACAATTCTTCAACACTGCAATTGCAGGGCTCCGGTTCCTAAGGGTAAAAAAATAATAGTGTTTCCCAAGATGAAATGAAAGCCCAAATGTTATTTTCCCAAAGAATTCCCCACGGCACCACCATGGTGATGGCCATGCAGGTGACGGGGCTGAAAGAGGAGATCTTTGACGACTCAAAGCGTTTCTACCCGGAGAGGTGGCTGAAGCCGGATGTAAAGGAGCTGCATCCGCTGGCCACTCTGCCATTTGGATTCGGCTCCAGAAAGTGCATCGGACAAGGTTTGGCAAATATCATGTTGTCCACACTCACGGCTAAGGTAAAAACCGTGAATTTCACATAATTTAATTAAATTTTACATTGTCCAAAAACTTTCTCTGCTCGATCATATATTATATATATATATATATGTATATATACATATATATATTTATTTTTTACATTGACTCTCCACAGAGGAAAATAATTTTCCTCAAGGCCTGTATCACCTCGCTGGGCTGTTGAACTCAAGAATGAGTTGCGGAAACGACTCGTTCTCATGTGATAAATGTCAACTGTGTCAAATATCGGGTACGCATTTGGCGTGCTTCCCAACTGTGGGTCGATGCCGAAGGGATCAATGATGCAAAATAATGCAATTGTCTGAAATAAATTATTGACAATGTACCATTGCATTTAAAATGTTCAGCATGTAAAGGGTAAAATTGGCTAAATTTGAACAATTCGTCAAATTTCAAATTCAAGTTCTGTAAAAGTGCTATTCAAGTTCTGTGAAACATCTGACCCATAGTGATTTAATAACAGTACATGAATAGAAGTTTCACAAAACTTGAAAATAAACATTGAAATTTGATGAATTGTTCGAATTCTATGAAAAGGACTGCTTAGTTATGATGGATGTAGATACTAACCATAATATTAAATCTTAAAAAGAATTTATTAGTATTTGAACAAGTGAAATAATATTGATGTATTACAGATTATCAAGAATTACAAAGTAGAGTATAACTATGGAGACGTTACCCCCGTCACGAAGCTAATCGCCATGCCTGAACAACCTCTACGCTTCAGGTTTATAGACAGAGAATGAAAGCAAAATAAATATGTGTGCCGATAATTTATTATGAATACAACTTCTACTTGTAACACTATTATTACCAAAACTAATGAATTTGTTTTACCTTTTGAAATAAATAAACATAACTACTTATTTAAAACTAGCTGACGTGTACCCGATGTTTCTCTACTTTCTATAAATATATGTATATATTATAAACCTTCCGGAAGAAATTCTCTGAATGATAGAGAAAACCCTATCAAAATCCGTTGGGTAATTTAGAGGGAATAAGCTCACAAACAGACAGACTCTGAAAGCGACATTATTTTATACTATTTAAGAGATTAAGAAGCCTATGACTGCACACAGTAATATAATATTGTATATACAAAAATTAAAACCACATTTTGAAGTTGTGTATTTTTATTCAACTTCTAACATAAAATTAAACAGGTTTGTTACACAATAAATTATTTACTATAATGCTAGATCTAATTAAAATGACTTTGAGGAACATGCTAACGGTGTCGCCTGGAAGTGAAGACATTTAAGTACTTCCCGCGGGTCATCTCTTTGGCTTCCTCCACTCCTAATTTGTATGCCAAGTCATGAAGCTTCTTCACCTCCAGAATCAAGTTACTGGTGGAGAGGGATCCTAACTCTGTTAACAAATAAATTACCATTCATCAAATACACAATCGCACATGGTTTTTACGGTAAAAATACACTCATTTTTGGCCAATGGTTTAAATATTAATGATAGGTTATGTAGTTGTTTATGTATAACTATCACAACACGAAAGAAAATACATTATAAGGAAAATTATACACCAAATGGAATCTACAATACAGAACTTCATATATAATTGGTGTTCAGAGAGAAGGCAGACTAGGCTCACCACAATCAAGAGGCTAAATATTTTGGCAAATATGACAGAAGTTTATAATTATAATTAATTCTCGAGCTCAGCCAAAAGGCTAGCTAAAATCCTTTCAAACTAGAGATTTGAAAGGATTTGCATTATTGAGATAAAACTGGAATTATGAAACTTACGGTGCATGAGGTTAATGTCATCGCTAGTCAGTCCACGACTCCATGAAGGGGGAGATTGGTTTGGGGATTGGAGGGTCACATACTCCGATAGTCCAGGAACTGGAAAAGAATCCACAGAACATTCGTCATTGCTTTCGTCGGACTGATTGTTATTTTTATCACAGCTCATTCTTAAAATGATTTCAAACCAAATATTTAAAAAATAAAATACGGTTGAAGACTATAACGGGAGATATCACACACGATGCAGGCTGCCAACTTTACAATACAAATATTGTATTGATCAAAATGTCAAAGTCAAAATATTTTGTAAGAATAAACACAAACAAGTTTAGCACAAAATATTTGTGGAATTTCACTTCAAATCTTACTTTGTTCGGGCCATATTTCTGGAGATGCTCGGTCTAGTTTTTCCAAGCTTAGTAAACTTTCTTCCAAAGATGTCAAAGGGATATCATCTACAACAGTTGCCTGCCCTGTGACAAATAGAGTTCGCCTCAAATTAGAGAATTGAAAAATGAAGATTATTCGTAAATATCCAATGAAATAATCAACAAATAGAGAAATCTCATAAACAAAAAGGTTATTCAATAACTGAATCGCAAAGAATGACCAGATTTTCCACAAAAAGTGATAACAAAAATTACCTTCTTGAATGATGGCGGGTTGTTTCTCAGCCATTTTATATTTTTATCAACTACAATGAAGTTAGCAATGAAGTTGTAACAAATCTAAATTATTGTGCGTAAGCAAGCACTGCTTTGAAATAGAAGTAGAGAAAATAATATTATTAAAAAATAAATATAAAGATATTTTGAAGTTAGACAATCAATGGTGTATATTTAAAAAAAGCACATAACAGAAGTAAATAAATACAATACGGACACTGCCAATTACTCAAAGAGATACAAAATAACAATATTTTCAGATACATAATATTAAAATCAAATACTAACGTACAGTAATATTATTTTTTTTGTTACCTAGTCTCAAGTTTGCAATAGATTAAAATCTCTTATTATAATAATCAGGTTTATTCCATGAATAAAGAATATTGCCAGAATTTGAATCTAAGTAACTCCTTATGATTTATATAATTTTTAAAAACTTAATTTTTAAAGTAAGCCATATACAGGATTTTCCAATAAAAGGTGTTATTTTGATATTCAATCGTAAAAGATCAATGGTTTCGTTGCTTGTGTGGCACGTAGCGCCGTCTTGATGAAAGTAAACGTTGTCCAGATCAATACCATCCAATTCCGACCATAAAAAAATAATTAATCATCTCTCGATAGCGCAATCCATTCACCGTAACTGTTGCTCCAGCCTCATTTTCGAAAAAGTAAGGTCCAATGACTCCGCCGGACCATAAACCGCACCAAACAGTCACGTTGAGGATAGAGGGGCTTTTCAATAATAAATCTTTGGTTTTCCGAGCCCCAGATTCGACAATTTTGCTTGTTGACGAAGCCACTGAAGTGGAAATGGGCCTCATCACTCAAGATGATTTGCATTTGATTCACTCAAGTGAATTTTAATATTTTCAATGCGTTGTTGAAGCGTGTATCGTTCCATTTTTATTAATGGCGTAGTTTCTACTTGTCAAATGTCAAAATGTGACTGCTTCAAAAGTAACATCTACCGATATAGCGGGCTATTCAAAATAACACCTCTTATTGGAAAATCCTGTATCACGGTGCGTACTGTGTGGGCTTTGAATCTATGACTATTAGTCTATGGCCTATAATGGGCCTATATTTTGAAACTGCAGAGTGGTTTATTTATGGAAACTGCTGAAGGAAGTGTCAAGCGTGAGTGGTTTGTTTATGGTGTCAAGTGTCAAATGCGCATAGTTTTCAAAATGTGAATAGTAGTTTTGTAGTATTTGCACTCCATTACATTATCGAAGTATATTACTATCCACGTCATTAAACATGGAAGAGGCTTATGTTCCAATTGGAGCTGCAGAAGCAGAGTTTCTTCATTCTGTTTCAGAGCATAATGATACGACTTTCAATGCGCGGATAGAACTTCCACAGCAATTGGAAGATAACATCAATGAAACAGAGAATTTATATGAATTAAGTAATTCAAATATTGAACATGTCAATGAAATAGATCTTAATAGCATTCCTTTACCAAGAACAAGAAGTGATTGTCTCATTGAACTGTGTGTGTCTTCCTGGCACCCGTCAATAAAATACGGGAATAAGCAGACATATTTAAGGGGATGTAAGTGGTCTCCGGATGGGACCTGCTGTTTGACTGTGATAAACAACGGAGGTATTCAGTTGTTGGAATTACCGCGGGATTTATATCTAGGAGATGAAATTAGTGAGACTAGGTCTATTGATGTTTTAGATTCTGTGATAAAGTTGCCGGAAAGTGGTATGATCTATGATTTTTGCTGGTATCCTGGCATGAACAGCCTAATTCCGGAAAGCTGCTGGTAAATAATAATAATGATTTATTGTCTTCTTTTCTTAGTAACATATAGAGATAATGATATCCTCACTGGGATCTCCCATGCTGAGGATTTCATTTACATATTATAATTTAATTATAAGAAATTAACATTACAACAAAGTAACATATGAATTTAATTATAAACATATATCATGTAGTATATATATATATATATTTTTTTTAAATAATTTAAAAATAAGTAAGATAGTGTTTTTTTTTGTATAGTTCAGTTTAGTAGATTCGGTTTTAGTCTGTGTTTGATATCAGTATATTTTCTATTTCAGATCTCCCTATATTAAGTATCCAGCTTTTTATTTGAGATTCAAATGTTATAATGTTGAGGTTTTTGAGTGAGAGTGGTATTTTATTGTAGAGTTTAATACTATGATATAAGAAGCTTTTTTGCCCAAAAGTTGTATTAGTAGTTATTTGTTGGATAAGTTTTTGACCTTGAGATCTAGTGTTTCTATTTTACGTGTTTGTTGTTATTTCTTGGGTTTTGTACTTATGAATGTAAATGAGTATAGTTTTAGAATATAGTTGTTTAATTGACATGATGTTAAGATTGGTGAAGATTTCGTCAGTGCTAGTTCTCACAGGAACTTTCAGTATAATTTTCATTATGGCTTTTTGAGTTTTAATTAGTGGATTTAGTATATTTTTATTTGCATTGCCCCATCCGATAATACCGTATTCTAACAGTGATTGGCAGAGAGCCATGTAAATTTTGATTAAGCCTTTTTTAATGAGCACATTCCTGACAGTTTTGAAAAAATAACTTAGTTTTTTAAATTTTATTCTCTAAATAGCTAATGTGTTTGGTCCATTTTAAATTTCCATCAATTTTTAGACCCAGATACGTTATATGGTCAACGTTTTCTAATGAGGGACAATTACAATGCTCATTTAAGTTATGCGGGCTATGAATACACCATGAAATCATTAAATGGGGTTTAATTTTAATCCAGCAGGTCTGGGAGGATAGTGTAATCCCAGTCTGCCATATAGACTCGAGATCGCCGCATCATCTGAATCTATCGCTATTTGATTGAAGAGTTGAGCCACTCGGATGCAGCCACGACAATGACATATCAGCTACAGTTCCACCTGCTTGATAAATCGCTGATGGTTTTCCAATGAAATATATTCAGAACCTTAACCTTCTTCCATAGCTTCATTAAGATAAATAAACATTGCAGCTCATAATTTTTCATTATTCAAACTCATTTCTGAGCCACTAATAACTTAACTAAGATAATGTTATGATATATTTTAATCACAATATGAAAGATAAGTATACATCTATGAAGCACATGACCACTTGCAAGGACTTTAAAATTTCATACTCATTGAAAAAAATCTGTAAATCAGCCACAAAAATGTTGGGTTTTATCATACACAATTCAAAGGAGTTGACTAATCTGCCGTTATAAGGTTGCTTTACTTTAGCTTAGTGCATAGCTTTCTCGAGAGTGGATCTCAGGTATGTGGGCTATAGGACACCATCTATATGCTAATGGTTGAGAAAATGCAAAATATATTTTAACGATACCTCTTGAAGAAAGAGTTCAGTTTTTTTTTCATTTATCCACGTTTAACCTTTTTGTCCCACATTCAGTGGCGGCTAGCTCTAAGTGAATGAATGAATGAATGCTTTGTGCGTATTTTTGATAGTAGATTGATTTCTTGCAATAATAATATTTAAGCACCGGCTGTACCTCGCCACGCGTTGCTATGGCTCAGTCTTTCTGTGCAGATAGAAAAACGGTGAACAACTTTTGGAGACTTAAGATTTTGAACAAACGAACATTTACATTTTTATTTATATAGATATATGTGTGAAAGGTAGGGTAGGCAGTGCTTATGTGCCTATGGACGGCACATCCCTATTCACTTAGTTACTAAACCATCTTCTAAGACAACTTTGAACATGTTCTTAACTGGTTCAGTCCCATGGGCCAATATATGTAATTTTAATGTTAACAAAAAGTAAAAGTGCTTATAAATTATCTTACATGTAACGATTTTTTAAATGATGAGTTAATTTCTTATATAGTAGATATTTTAGTCAATGATATTTTAGCTGGCTGACAACCCGGCAGCATTGCCCCCTGCAGCTTTGGGATGCCTTCAACGGCGGCCTGCGTTGCTCCTATCGCGGATACAACGCCGTGGATGAAATGGAGCCAGCGCTGTCCACCTGCTTCTCCGCTGATGGCACTCAAATCCACGCTGGATACAAGAAAAGCCTCAAGACATTTGACACTAACAGGTTTGGTAATAATAATATTACCAAAAATCAAAGTAAATTAATCAGGGTGTTAACCTTTGGAACACCAGACCCTTTTTGAGGGAAATTATAAATGGAATCAAAAATGAACTCTAAAGTGTTTCAAGTGCAAGCGATGCTGTTAAAAAAAATTATGCACTTTCTCATGGCATACAGGTTTAAATCGTATATCAGAAAACCCCAGCTGGGGCGAAATTCCAATACCAGCAGCGTATGAACGGTTTTGTCGGCGGAAAAAAATTCTCATCATTAGTGCACGAACGGTTTTCCAGAGGTTAAGCGACATACATGACTTACGTTAAACGGTGATTCTTGACATTATTTGAATGGTTAATGTACATGTGATTATGTCAAGTACATCCTTTAACACCATGTATAATACGTAATAAGTTAAATTCTCAAACCCGATCGAACGCATTCGCATGAACCGCCTCGCACACCAAGTCAAAGTAGAACTAGAAAAGTAAAGAAACGAACAGTGGCACGACTTTATCTCCACTCTCAACGACGACCAAACAGCCTTCAGGAAACTCGAAGTCCCTCAGAAAACCCCTCACCAGAATATGTCCCCTCACGGGCCCAAAATACAGGCCGTTATTCTCATCCCCAAACCTGGCAAAGACCCCCTGCAGCCCCAAAACCACAGACCAATCAGCCTCCTTCCGTGCAGGAAAAATAATAGAAAAACTTACCATACTCAAATCAATAGTAAACAAACTCAAACTCATCCCTGATTTTCAACACGGCTTTCGATTGGGCCATTCCACTCTCCACCAACTTCTGCGGGTGGTCGAACAAATTACTAATGGTTTTAATGATCGCCAACACACAGTACTCCTCTCCCTAGACGTCTGCAAAGCATTCGAAAAAGTCTGACACAGAGGTCTCATTTATAAAATGCACTTCCTCGGTATCCCCCTGCCAATCCTTCAACTCATAGCTAATTTTATTAAACATCGTAAATTTAAAATCAAATTAGATGAAATTTTTTCAACCGTGAGATTGCTAAGAGCTGGTGTCCCTCAAGGATCTTTTCTCTCACCAACCTTCTTCAACATCTACTTAAGTGATATCCCCCGCCCCAGTATCTACGACCATCGTACAAAAAAAACTAAAACAGGCAAATTTGCAGACCACACTGAAGTCATGTTGACTTCAGTAAGCGAAACAACCGCAGCACAATGCGTCCAAGTGGATGAGGGTTTCCCAGCTCCACCGTGACTCTGAAGTCCCTCTCCTTAAAGACCACATCATAAGTCTCGCAGAATCTTTTTATTCGGGCATTCCAACCCATAAAAACGCATCCATCAATTGTCTCGCCCAGTACGATGTAAATGCCAAAACTGAATTTAAAAAACCGAAACAAATCCTACGTAAATTATCCCCCTAACTGCAGCCATGTACCATTGCAAATAAATTTTCACAGAAAACTAAATCTTATTTTTCAACAACCATAATCTTAACTCATGATGAAAGAGAAAGGGGTTTTTTTGGCCCGGAGCTCTGTATGCCACTATATCAAAAAGTGAAATTCAACCAGCTCGAATTTTCATTCTTTGTACGACATGTCATAAGTCACGCAGATTCCATATTGTTCATTGAGAAATGTCACCTGGGAACAGCAATGATCTAAATGCTCCGAGGGTGAATGTTGATAGTATTGAAATTTCTCCAAAACATGAATGGCGCTCACCAATGCCTCAGAACTCTTCGACGCTAAGAAATATCCGAAGCCACAATACATTTATTTGTCGTGCCACTTTAGTTTACAGTTCGCATACCAATAATTCCAGCAGATCAGTTTAAGCTTACAAATTGGCAGTATTCTTTACCTGGTGCAGGGGAAAGACTGACAATATTTTTAGGGCACCACTCATTTTGTGAGTACAAGCCGCCACTGCTGGTGACTGGCCTTGCAATGCTAAGTTCCATTGTTGCCAATGTTGCAAGTGGTGGTCATTACTGTAGGAAAGATTGAAAATTGAATATTGCTGACAAGGATGCCATGTGCAGTTTAATATTGCCAATTCCGGGGTATTTTATGAAAGTTATTTTAATGAAAATATTAAATTTTCAGACCGGGAAGAGAATGTGTGAGCCAGCGAATAAACAGTACAGCATCCTGTTTGGCTGTGTCACCAGTCTGTGATTCCCTGATTGCCGTTGGTTCTTGGAGTACAGAAATCAGTCTGTACGATATCTACGAAGGAAAGACAAAGAGCATAGGCAAATTACGCTACCATTCAGGTAAACAATCTTCTAATTCTTATAGTTTTTTCTGAATATGTATGTCATTTTTCTTCCTGATTATTCCTGATACATTGTTAGTGAATATTTTCCCATGTCTACTTATAAGGTACCTGTGAAATCCTTGATATTAGTATATGAGCTCACCCATAAATGGCATAAGATTAGTATATTAGGTTAGCCATAGATGGCATTAGCTGTCGAGAATAATAGGACAGTAAAAAAGGTGCCAACCTCGAAGTTGGGGTCCAGATTATTCCTACCGCCTGCTAATGAAGATATCAGAGCCCATTGTAAGTGTTTTGAGTAAGAGAGAAAACTCTGGAGATACAACAGTACCATAATGCTTATTTTATTATTGTTACAGGAGGTGTTACACATTTAAAATTTCTTCCTGATGGCATAAAGCTCATCTCTGGAGCAAGGAAAGACTCTAATCTCTTGATTTGGGATGTAAGATTCTACAAGACACCGCTGAAAGTATTGCAACGGGTGGCGGACACCAATCAGAGGATATACTTTGACGTTTCCCCGTGTGGCAGATTCTTGGTGTCTGGCGGCACAGATGGCATTGTCAGCACCTGGGATTTATCAGAGGAGATTAACACGGAACCAATGAATAGCACATATGAGCACACTGCGGTGAGACATGGTTTAACTACTGATATAATTTAAAAAAAATTTCAGTCATTTGGAGCAGGTATGTAACTAACTAACTAACCATCATGCAGTTTTCCGCATGGATAGTAGAGAGGACGGACTGCCACACAACTCCGTCTCAGCACACACCTTGCTTCATTCAAATTCAAACATACTCTTATATTCTTTATCCATGATCTCAGGGTCAAAAATATATCCAACAAGCAACTATAAATACATTTGGGCAAAAAAGCTTTCTATACTATGGTACAAAACTCTACAACAAAATCCCACTCTCATTCAAAACTCACAACAATATTGCAACATTTAAATCTCAAATAAAAAAAACTTGATACAAAACATAGGGAGATAAGAAATAGAAAATAACTTATACTTATGATTATTTTTCTATTTTTGTTCTGTTTCGCGCGTGAAACTTATAATTTTAATATCAAATTCCAATGTCAAATTGTACCTATTAACTCCCACCTATGTGTTGTAAATTCCTCTCATCAAGAAATAAAAAAAATAACAAAATATAACAAATACAGACTGAAACCGAAATCACTCAACTGCACTAAAAACACCATGTAATATATTTATAATTATTTCAGAAAAAAACACTACAAAATATATTTATAATTACTTCATATTATCGATACTACTAAATTTGAATAATATATAAATGAAATCCTAAGCACGGGAGATCCCAGTGAGGATAACATTATCTATATTTGTTACTTATTATTATTAACCCTACCTAGCTCAAGTATTTCATTTATTTAAGCTTGCCATATCTTTCTCGGGTGCCCCTGACTTTTTCTACCATTCACTTTTATGACATATAATCTCCTTACACCCTTTTCTTCATTCATTTGCTTTTCATTGTCAAACCAACTAAGCGTTCCTTTCTTAATCTTGTTCACTAAGCCTTCTTTAGCCTTGCATTCTTTCTGGATCTCAGCATTTCAATGGCGTACTTCTACTTCTAACAGGGACAAGTAAAAAAAATCAAATTTTGAGTTGTTAGTGATACAATTTTACTATGAGTTGTGCTCTGCTCCTGGGTCAATAAAAAAACAATCAAATATTGTCTAGTTTGGCAGGAAAATAATATAACGCACACAAACAAAAATTTAGAGAAATAAGTTGAAACAGTGTTAATTTTGTATTATGATTAAAATATAACAGATCACAAATAAGTCATGAATTAAAGGTAATTATGAAATTACGAAATATGTAATATTTAGTTTATTCACTAGAACCATTTGCATCATGAAAAAAAAATTGTTCAAAATATTTCAAATGCCATTTTTAGAAATCTTCGATTTGTATAGAAATAGTTAATCGATTTCTAACATGGTTTTACCACACTTACACCTGAGGAATCTTGTTTTGACAGCATTCAGTCTCTTCCTCTTCCATGCTTCACTGCCATACAATAGGGTTTGCATCAGCACTCTCTTGAGAACTGCTCAGTGATCTCCTCACTTCTTTGGACAACTTTTAAATATAAGGTAATGATAATAATTGCTCAACAATTTTGTTATTTCAGTATCCCCTTCACAGTGACTGCTGCAATGGAGTTTCCATTCATCCATACCGACCCATCCTCGCCACATGTTCAGGCCAGCATCATATTTACAATGAGGATCCCCTTATTGATGAAGAAGATGACGAGACCATGGAAAAAACCACCATAAGCATTGAAGAAAATATCTCCAAAACGGAAATGAGCGAATCAAAAAATAATAAGCAAGTGGTTGAGAACAATCTACAATTCTGGTGGACCGGAAAGTCAAAAATTGATATTTTTAAACCTTGGATACATCTAAACATCTAAAGCAGAGTGCTAGTTACTCTTAATATCGCCCCGGTGAAAGATGACCATTCCGAATCGAAACTTTGTTTGAAATGGCATTCGCATTGTTTGGTGATCGGATCTGAATAGCCAGACACTTTCCAATCAACCTCTTCTCCTCCTCTGTCCCTTCAGTTTAATAACAGTTCTGGGCAGTTGGGACTCTTTTGAGGTATTGGTATTAATAAAACGAGAACCTAAATGCTTTTTTGAAGTGTCATCAAGTGAATGTTATTCCGAATTTTTTTATAAAAAAATAACCTAAATAAAAAATATAAATATATACTTGTGTTTTTTATTACCAAATTTGATGCTTCATTCAGAGAAAAAAGGAAGTTAGAGGTACCTTCTTCTTTCAAAATTTTTTTAATAAAATGTTTATGGTACATTTCTAAAAAAACTTTTCCTTCCTTCCACATTTTTTTTAAGCCATCGTAGATGCAATAAACTGACTGCAGAACCGGTTCCTTGGTATGTGCAATTGTGCATTGCACTGGTTGTCTTTAGATAACTTACAACTACATCGATATTTTGAATATCGACATATTTTAGTCATCGATATACAAAAGTACTCTCCAGTAGTAATTCCTATCAGGTCATTATTCAAGTACAAGACTCCCGTGCAAGCGCAAACTAGTCGTCCATATTTCGTTGCGCATAAAACTTTATGAATGTAATCTATAAACACAGACATAGGAATTAATAGACGAGAAGATAATGGCGAGGGGTAAAATCAACTGTTGAAGAACGAAGGGCGTAAGGCTGACTGTGATTCGTCAATAAATCAATCCGACAGTAAATAGGCATCTCGCATTATGATATCACCATTTACTTCTTAAAAGTAAAATCTGCTTTTGAATGAATAGACATTTTTACATGGGAGCGCAAATTACTCGCCACGTTATGAACAAATTTGCGAAATCCAAATTCGGCAAAAAAATTCGGTTGTATTTTCAGACTCGAATATTTCGTTTAAGTATTTAGTTAAGACACTTTTATAAATGTTCATAATTTACTTCCCAGCAACCAACCAGCTTTGTGTTTCGCGTCCAGACGTTTCTCGATGTGATAGTATATGTTTCTAAAACTGATCTATATTATACAATGTGAATATGCTTAAAATAAAGTAAAATAATGCTTATATATGGAATGTAATACGACAATTGGGTTTATTCTCTTTTTCAAATCTATTTTTACAAGTTTTCATAGTACAAGTCAACATTTTGCCGTGTTATTTCGTAAAATGAACCGATGATGCCTCGACCATAGTTCGCACAAGAATGATGACGTCACGTTTTCAAATTTCACTTGAGGCCATACGCGAGCACAGCCGGCTCCAATGGAACCGGTATGGGGAGTGGGGATAATACGCTTTTAATCACTTAGGGCAGGTCTACTAATATTCATATGTCTATGTCTATAAACTATAATCTGGAATGAATTCGTTTAGGAATACTATTTTACAATGTTAGCGCTAGAACATTCACACGTTGGCACTTGTGCACGGTGATTTTAAATGGTTTTGTGAGATTTTCACATGAATTGAGCGCTGACAGAGTAGTTGTATTGATTTATTCAATCATTACAAATGTAGCTTAGAGGAATCATTGAATTGCATACTACACCTATGTTACATACAAAGTACATTTTAAAAGTGAAATGCACTGCTGGCAATTACGAGCCGCCTCAAATCCAGACTGCCTGTGTTTTATTATTTACAAATACATAGTTATATTAAGTCGAATTAACATTGTGAAACTGGTTGCGCAATTTTTTTTTCGTGATATTATGTAAAATTGTAGTTTCATTTTGTATGCATTAGTTTTATTTGTACCCCATGCGATTTTTTGGCAACACTAGTTGTTGCATTCGAAACTGCTTACGAATTACAGCTTCAGATGCACTTAGAAATGGACTGTAAATAATTTAAACGAAAATAAATTAATTGGCGTTTATTGGAATTGGGTGATAGTATGTGTAGGAATGAACAAGGTATGGAAGGAAGGAAACCAGGATGACTAATTATCTACCATTGTATATCTGCAAAGTAGCACAAAACAGCATCACAATATAGTGAGTTCCACCGCTTTACCTCGAGGAAATTATCGCCACAACAAAACGAATGAGTACTTAAACTGATGTTATGCACTTCCAAGATAGTCAACTTCCTTCTTTCCACTTTTGAACGAGATTATGTACCTGAAAAAACACTAACAACCCACTTCCAAGTTAGTCCAATTCCCTCTTCTGTTTTCAAAAACAATCATACTCGAAATTGCACTATTTATTTTCAATTGTCATGTTCCATAATTCAAATAGTTTTCTAGTAAGGTGATGGTTACAGAGAGGTAGGAACCGGATTAATGACGTTCCGGTAGGAACCAAGCTTATCCTCATTTCAAGACCAAACACTAGTGCCATGCAACTAATTTCACTGTGTAAAATATGATGAAACCAGTGTCGCCAAAATCCTTGTGCTGAACTGACGCATTTTATTATGCATTGCAAAAAAGAGCTTTAATGCTGGTGGTGCTGCCATGGTTGCTGTGATACTGAAGATTTCATGACATTTTGTGCAATTTCCCAACTAGTTTCGTAATGTAAATTCGGCTTAGTGTTTTAGTATGGAGGACTAAATTATAACATTTTACATTGAATCAGGTAGTTTCTTTGACTTTGTGAGTTTTTATGTGGCGCATCAGAGCTGATCTTTGTTTAAAAGCCTTTTTACATAGTGAGCATGTGTATGGCGATTCATTCAAATGTATTCTTACATGGTTCTTCAAGTTGTAAGCATTAAGAAATCTGCAATACAAAATAAATTATATTCATCAATGTTCATTTCTTCTGACAGCTTTGAAGCAAGGGTACGATTTAGCAACATTACCTAAAAGTGACTGAATGTTTATTAACACACTTCCTGCGGGAAGGGTGAACCGTGAATATTGTGACATCATATTGTTGCCTAACTATATCCACCTGCGCACATAATTATATGTGCGTATTATGAGGCAGTAATGGATCGTGATTATATCATGCGCGGTAGAATTCCATTGTTCTACCTTATTCATGAATGATTTAACATGTATCTATAATTTATTGTCTTGCTGAAATAAAAGTGCTTAACATGGAACTGAGTTTTTAATTTTCCTGTCGTGAGGTAATATTTTGACATTTTATTTTAAAAATATTTTAGGTTAATAAGTAGGCTCCATCACTTTTGTCTCATAAAGTTACTCACAATCCGAGGTTCAACTGTAATATTAATGCAATGTTTTTTTAAAATGAATTAATAACTTTTAATACCTTTTAGGACAGTGAGGGCAACCGTTGGGTTTGATTCCAAGATGTATTTTTGAGTGAGTTTTTAGTGAATCCTTTCTGGAAAATGATGCTCCACATGAGTGGCAAATGTAGTTATTGCTCGTATGGCAGAGAAGGTGCTTCATTAAGTCGTCTGTAATAATAAATTATTTATTGATTGAGTTTACTTGAAATAATTTCATAATTAATTTAATTTTCTGACAACACCATCATAGAATTGAAATGCCTTTTGTAATAAAAATATTTGCTCCGAACAAAAAACGACTTGGGGTTTCAATTCAGAAATTTGTGTTGGATATCTAATTTATTTTAGTAAAACTTCGAAATACGCTTAAATTATTGAAACGACAATTAAATTAAAAATGATTTAAGATTTTCACGGCCAAAAGTATTTTTGTTATTTGTTTTTGGGGTATTATGCCGTGTTGCGCTAACTCCTTCTTTAGCCAACGTTTCGGACAGCATTGCAGTGTCCATCATCAGGGCAGATGTCTTATTTGAGGTTGTGTTAAAATGTGAGCTTAAGTATGAGGTTGTGATACCGTGTTGCCAGCTCCAACCCTCTGAGCTAACATTAACGTATCATTTTTTTATTTAAAGTGGTTTTCTTCGTTTAGCTCTGGTGTATCCGTCAATTACCGGATACCAAGAACTATTAAGCTTAGCTCCATCGTCTCTATTGATGTTTACGGGATTTTTATGAATTTCAATGGCCTCCGTAATCAGCCGTGCTCTATAAGTTTTCGGTCTCCCCAGGATTTCAGGAACAAATCCAAAGTAATGCCCGGTGTCAATCAAATGCTCGGCAATTGCCGATTTGTCAGGGTGGCCGAGTTTACAAGCTCTGAAGTGTTCCGAAATTCTTTTGGAGATAGTCCGCTCTGTCTGGCCTACATAGACCTTGTCACATCCGGAACAGCTGAGTTTATACACTCCATCTGTTTCCAGAGGAAACTTAGTCTTTGCAGACCTCAGTAAGTCCTGTATCTTTGTTGTTGTTCCGAAGACAGTCTTGATATTTTCCTTTCTCAAAAGCTTGGCAATTTTGTCTGTCACATTGTGCACATAAGGCAGGAAGGCACAGCCTTTCGACTCTTGTTCAACTCTGTCTTCGTTTGGTGCAGATTTGGCTCTTATGATTTGCCTTGTCTGACTTGCTGGGTAGCCGTTACGCTCCAGTGCATCGGTCAGCTTCGTAAGTTCCGCTCCGATTTTATGTTCTTCGCATATTCTGGTCGCTCGGGTCACCAATGTATGGATAAGTCCTCTCTTCTGCGCTGGGTGGTGGTGCGAATCAGCGTGTAAGTACCGATTCGTATGGGTTGGTTTCCTATATACAGTATGCCCTAGGCTACCATCGTGTTTCCGCATCACCTCCACATCTAGAAAGGGCAGGATTTTATCTTCGTTTTCCAGTTCCATTGTGAATTTAATTTTGCTGTGGAGAGAATTAAGATGGTCCAGGAATTCGTTTAGTTTCTCCGTTCCATGAGGCCAAATGGCGAAGACATCGTCGACGTAGCGCCACCATACTTTAGGGACAGCCGAAGCTGTGTCGAGTGCCACTTCTTCAAACTTCTCCATAAAAAAGTTGGCTAGTACTGGCGATAACGGACTGCCCATCGCAACTCCCTCCAATTGCTCAAATAGTTCACCCTGAAATGCAAAGTATCCCGTTTTGAGGCAGTGTTCAAAAAGTTTGCAAATGTCTTCCTCATATATCTCCCTGAGCATTGTCATGGAGTCTTCTAGAGGCACATTTGTGAAAAGTGACACGACGTCAAAGCTGACCAGAATATCTCCTTCCTCAGTCTTAACTTTCTTGAGCTTACTTATCAGATCTGTTGAATCCTTAATCCACGATTCAGTTTTACCAGTTTGCATCTGCAGTAATCTTGAGAGGTATTGGGAAAGTTTGTATGTAGGAGCGCCAATAGCGCTGACAATCGGTCTCATTGGGATTTCCTTTTTATGTATTTTTGGGAGACCATACAGGGCAGGAGTTCTAGAGGCTTTTACAAAAAGCTTAGACCAATCCTCTTTCCTGATGCTAGAAGCTGAGATGATGGAGCTAAGCTTAATAGTTCTTGGTATCCGGTAATTGACGGATACACCAGAGCTAAACGAAGAAAACCACTTTAAATAAAAAAATGATACGTTAATGTTAGCTCAGAGGGTTGGAGCTGGCAACACGGTATCACAACCTCATACTTAAGCTCACATTTTAACACAACCTCAAATAAGACATCTGCCCTGATGATGGACACTGCAATGCAAACTTTTTGAACACTGCCTCAAAACGGGATACTTTGCATTTCAGGGTGAACTATTTGAGCAATTGGAGGGAGTTGCGATGGGCAGTCCGTTATCGCCAGTACTAGCCAACTTTTTTATGGAGAAGTTTGAAGAAGTGGCACTCGACACAGCTTCGGCTGTCCCTAAAGTATGGTGGCGCTACGTCGACGATGTCTTCGCCATTTGGCCTCATGGAACGGAGAAACTAAACGAATTCCTGGACCATCTTAATTCTCTCCACAGCAAAATTAAATTCACAATGGAACTGGAAAACGAAGATAAAATCCTGCCCTTTCTAGATGTGGAGGTGATGCGGAAACACGATGGTAGCCTAGGGCATACTGTATATAGGAAACCAACCCATACGAATCGGTACTTACACGCTGATTCGCACCACCACCCAGCGCAGAAGAGAGGACTTATCCATACATTGGTGACCCGAGCGACCAGAATATGCGAAGAACATAAAATCGGAGCGGAACTTACGAAGCTGACCGATGCACTGGAGCGTAACGGCTACCCAGCAAGTCAGACAAGGCAAATCATAAGAGCCAAATCTGCACCAAACGAAGACAGAGTTGAACAAGAGTCGAAAGGCTGTGCCTTCCTGCCTTATGTGCACAATGTGACAGACAAAATTGCCAAGCTTTTGAGAAAGGAAAATATCAAGACTGTCTTCGGAACAACAACAAAGATACAGGACTTACTGAGGTCTGCAAAGACTAAGTTTCCTCTGGAAACAGATGGAGTGTATAAACTCAGCTGTTCCGGATGTGACAAGGTCTATGTAGGCCAGACAGAGCGGACTATCTCCAAAAGAATTTCGGAACACTTCAGAGCTTGTAAACTCGGCCACCCTGACAAATCGGCAATTGCCGAGCATTTGATTGACACCGGGCATTACTTTGGATTTGTTCCTGAAATCCTGGGGAGACCAAAAACTTATAGAGCACGGCTGATTACGGAGGCCATTGAAATTCATAAAAATCCCGTAAACATCAATAGAGACGATGGAGCTAAGCTTAATAGTTCTTGGTATCCGGTAATTGACGGATACACCAGAGCTAAACGAAGAAAACCACTTTAAATAAAAAAATGATACGTTAATGTTAGCTCAGAGGGTTGGAGCTGGCAACACGGTATCACAACCTCATACTTAAGCTCACATTTTAACACAACCTCAAATAAGACATCTGCCCTGATGATGGACACTGCAATGCTGTCCGAAACGTTGGCTAAAGAAGGAGTTAGCGCAACACGGCATAATACCCCAAAAACAAATAACAAAAAAAAAAAAAGACAATTAAATTAGTTTTCACTTAATTAGTACAAGAAACAACGGTTTACATCGGGGGAAATAGAAAAAAATAGGTTATAGGGTCTTAGTTATTTAACCTTTTGAACGCGTTAATTTGCTCCGTTTTATCTATACCCGTACGCGGTACATATTTTCAAATACCTATGCATGCAATTAAATGTCAAATTATAGCATTCTGGCATGATTTATTGGACTATATAGACAGAACAGATTATTCTCCACAATATGAAAACAAATCCTCGTGTTTCAACACTCTTAGATGTTTATAAAAACAAAAACATAAAATTTCATACAAAGACGTACCTACCGTATCTTTTGAATGTGGTCCCGCCATTCACTCGGCGTCATAAATAAACCACTATCGGTGTGTGTGTACTTAGGCCACTGTGTTTATAGACACAAGTGGGACACCATGATCACTTATCATTCTTAGTTATGAAAAGTTGTGAATGACAAACTAGTACTAACGCCATCCGTTGACAAAAATGTAAACTAAAGGACTAAAAGGCGCGAAGAGGCGCACTTGATTATCGATCTTTTTTTATGAAATACAATTTTATTTTTGAGAAATTCTTGTAGATGTCAGCATCGTGATAGTTCTACAAATGTCTAAGTGAGCAAGAAATACATTTATGACGAAAGAGAGCGGGAATATCGGCCGTCAAAGTTGCCGTATCAACTGTTGATACAGCCGCGTGTGAGTATAGACTTTTTGCCGTAACAACAGTTGATACGGCCGCGTGCAAAGAGTTAAATAATTAGGGAGTACTAAGATATTTAAAAAAAAAAAGACAAAATATGACCGGGTTTATGAATAACCTGACAATATTTGTAAATCTCCTACTGCCACCACGGTAAGTGAAAAATGTTGCTTGTGTCGTGATGGAGGACTCACCCAATGCCAATCCCACCACTGAACGGTCGTCGGTGAAGTGGAACTTTTCGGTAATCGTCACATCTTACTAATAAGATCAAACATGGCAATAGAGAAGGTACCTTAATTCATCTTTCACGATCGATCATCTCGCCTGACGGAGTTGTTTCTTGTAGTAATTAAGTTGAAATGAAATGTTATTTAAATAATTTATACATATTAAAAAGTAAGCAGAAATTTTATCTTTATTTATTTTAATGCTTATTGTTATTATTTTGTAAAAAACATACACGGAAAAAGCCAAACATAAAATGACAAAGGATTTTGAATATTAAAAAAAGGCTTCATTATCCAGAAAATAAAAGAATTAAAAAAAAGACTCACCTCTTATGTGAAATACTTTTTGACAATGGCTACATTTGTGGGGTTTTGTGTCGGCATGTCTGGCAATGTGATTTTTGAATAGTCCTTTATGCCTTTGGAATTGTTTTCCACAATAATCACAAACATATTTGAGATCCTTTGTCTTTTTATTCTCTGAATTTTCACTGTTCAATAATTTAACATTGCTGTTATTTGAATGGCAGGCAGTTGGTTCTATGTCACTTATGGAATTTGGTTTTATTTCATCTTTTGAAGGGATTTTATTATTAAATTCAAGTTCATCAGAAATTGTTTTTTCGTTTGAGTTAACCTCCACAGCTGGTACATAATCTTCTTTTGAACCGATTAAGTTACTGTCATTAAATAAACTGTAATATAATTCTTCATCATCATTTTTGCTCAGTTTGTGTTTCAAATTCAGAAATTCGTTGACTATTGAATCATTAGAGATATCCAATAATTCGACTGGGTTAAAACTCGGCGAAAGGATTGGGTTTTTAGTCAGAATTTTTCGTATTTCTGAATCAGATTTTATACACATTATTCGAAATGAAAAACTTTCTGTGAGTCTTCCCAAACAATTATTACAAATTTCATTGGGAAGATCCTTGTCTACAAACTGAAAAGGAAAGAAATCAATTATTTTATTTGCCTAGTTTACAATAGCTCCATTAACATTGTTTTGAGATTAAAATTTTTCAATGAAACTCACAACGTGCAACACGAATTGATCAAATGTGCATGGGACGACAAGACATTTTTTTTTTCATAATTCTGAAAAGGTATTCTATTGAATTTTATATAAAAAGTTTCGATAAACTTGTCGAATTCCACCGCACGCTTAGTATGCAAAAAAACAAAATAACGCTTGGTTTCAACTTAATTACTACAAGAAATAACTATTTATGTTGTGGGAGATGGTAAAGTTACATTTTTCTCCATCAAAGTTATGTTTGAAGGTTAGGAAATACGCATAAATTATTAAAATAACCCAAACTAACACCCTAAAAACCTATTTTGTGCATGTTTACTTAAACCCCCGACTTAAAATAGTTGTCTCAATTAGATATTTAAGTTGAAATTAAGTGTTGTTTTTTGAGCCTTTGCTTTTAGAGGAATTTGACAAACCAAAGTTTCGATTTAAAAACAGTTTCCTACCTCCAGAGGGGTCAAGCACATCAGCATTGTTTTGATATCATATTCCACGCCTTCTGTTGGTTCCAAAGAGAACACATATTTAGTATTTATGTGATGATAGTCGTTGCCGAGTTCTGAAATGCATGTTCTGCATATCTTTTTAGCAAAAACATCGTCGTCTAGTGAATTGTCCACATTTAAAAGGTCTACCATATTTTTGTTGGACAAAATCAATCAATAAATAAAGATTTACGACTTAACGTCTACAAATTGTGTCTTATCTTTGCCAAATTCAAATTGACGAAATACTGGCTTCTAGTTTTGGCAAATATGTCGAGCACATAAATAAACCACTCATATGTCAGGCTAACGTCATAACAAAAGCAAGGTGTTGCCAATGTTACGATATATTTCAAAATTGCCGTTTCAGAAAAAAGCTCATAATATTCATCGAGCTGTGGCAAAAAATCGTTTCAAATAGGTAGGTAACAAAATCCTTTTATTGGGAATTTACATATGTATTATTATGTTGTGTCACTATTTTTTTACGTACTTTCACATAAACTCTTTTCCTTATGGTAGATGTGGTGTCTCAAAACTTAAATGCTGGATAAAATAACTTACATCATCAGCGCTAACCGCCCGCACACACTGCTATTAAACACAGCGATTTTGGAGTAGCTGAAAACGCCAAATCGAGTACAAACAAGTACTGCGGACTGGCGTTTTCAAGTCATAATTTGCTGAAACGTATTAGATCCGTCCGCCGTCCCTGCCTCCACATCATCCAGTCACTTATGCTTAGGTCTCCCAATACTCCATCGTCATGCAGGCTTATCTGGCTTATTATAAATCGAAGCCTATAATAATAATAATAACATGTTTGTCGATTATCTTCCACCATTACTATATGTTTTTACCAACGGCGCCGTCCCTGTTACTGAAGTTTCTTCGAAAAATCCTAATACTCGTTTATTGATTGCTTTTTGACATTATAGACTATTTTGCAGTGGCGGCTCGAGCACCCCTTCGATGGTGGGGACCGTCATTTTTTTTACATTTGCAGTGTACGGAAATCTTACTACCCGGAGATCATAATATAAAATTTTTCAAACAAAAACGTTCATGGACAAGTACTATGTACCAATTCATAACAAGTATAGTAAAAATAATGCAATATCTTGCATTATTTTTGAATTTGAAACTACGTAACTTTATTGAAATAAACCAACAGTTCAGTGTTATTTGGCACGTGGGGATTTCATCAACGGTCCCCACGGTATTTGAAATTCACATACAACTAAGCATGCGCAGATTCGAGGCTTGCTTTACGATCGAGAAAGAAACCAAAGAATGTACCCAAATGCCTGAAGGGACATCTCGGTTTGTCCCCTATCTGCGCGCAACGCTCTGCGCACTGAATTCATCAAAGACTCGATTCGCGACTAGTCGCTAAATTAGTAAGCTTCAAGGGATTGGTTTATTTATGCTTCAAGACGTGGAGCGTGAGTGGTTTATTTATGCGTGGAGCGGAGTGGACGCCTGTCGCTTAAAAATGCTACGGAACAAATTTTTATATTATTTAATGTTAATTGCTTTTATGTTTAGAGAATTCATTCATTTTGGTGTAGGTAAGGCATCGAATGTTTTTTTCTTTTAGCAGGTTTCGGGAATATCTTGAGGGGTCTGCCCCCATCGTCTCCTTGTGGAGAGCCGTCACTGCTCTTTTAAAACATATGTTGTTCTTCCATCTAGCCATTCAGTAAGTAATGAAGCTGACCATGTTTTCGTTTCTAGTGCATACTTAAAATTATCTGCATTAAGTTTTGCAGGCACAATTGTCATTCAAGTCAATGACTAAAAAAATAACCTAAGAGATTCAAGTCATGTAAATAAGAGAAAAAAATAATTGAGTGATGAGAATTTCGACATTTTACTGAATGGAAATTGGGAATGCACTGGTTTGAGGGTAGGACAACAATATTTCAGGAAGAAAATAAATTTTTACAAATATAAGTAAATAATACAAAAAAATTGAGTGTTTTTTGCACATTTATTTTTCATAGAACATTTCCTTATGCATAATTTCATATTTTATGTTTTCGTTACATTACACATCGAACATGTTTTTTTTCTCTTCTAAATAAGTTTGAAATACAAATAGGTTATTATTGGTTTTTTAATCGCATGATCTATAAAATACTGTAAAAAATCTAAGTTTATTTTAATCTACGAAAACTTGTCGGAATTTTGCCCATTCGTGTTTCAACTTTAGTTAATCCATTAATTTAAACCACGCATACTAGCAAGTATGACTGAAGAAATAATTAATTTAGGTATGTGTACGTATTATTGCACATTGGTAAATTAATTTAAATCTTTTGCAATGACATTATTTAAATATAATATCAACTTATTAACACGGATTGTGAAATCTTTATAAAAAATAAATATAAAATGATTTTAACGTCTAAATTAGACAATGCATGTTTATGTTTGGTGAATTATTAATGTTTGCAAACATGCTCAAACAATACGTGTTTGCAGTAACTGCAGATTTTTTAAAACAAATAATACGATAATAATTTAAGGTATAGTACTTATGAATTATCAAACATAATTTTGGCAGAAGTTAATATGTAAAATCTTCCACAAATAGGCAATCTTTGTTCCGCTCCGCGTGTTGTTCAAAGACACATTTTTCACATTTTTTCAGCACCTTTTGGTTTTGGACCGGGTCCCTCTTACAAATAACATGTTTCTCTAAAATCAAGTACAAAATGAGAGATTTGTTGGAGAAATGCATTTTTTCCACATTTTGAAGATTCACCCAAAAAATAAGTTAAGTACAAGAAAAGTGATCAAAAGTTGTTTTCAAGTATTCATTTTATAATTCACTTACAAAAAGAAAGACATTCTCTTGCAAGTTTTACCGCAAAATTCAGTTGGAAAATTCTAACTAGTGATTTAGTTTAAAAAATATTATTAAATTTATGGCGATTTATTTCAAGGAAAGTTTGAAAGTTGCATGGAGAAAAATTATTAAATTAAATTAAATTATAGCTGGTATTAAATTCCTGTCAAAAACTTGATGACAAACATTTCCTGAAAATATCAGTTCATTCAGAATATATCGGAACACGTGTTCATGCAGGTGTGCTTTTCCTGATAATTGTAATGACGAAATGCCATAATATTAGAAATTTTACGAACATGTGTTCCACCGTCCGTTTGCGTTTTACTGATACTTTGTTAGGAAATCTGTCAATTCATTCGCTAAAGGCCTGCAGTCCCGTTTTCAGCACGAATAATTTGACCACATAAGTATGTTATCTCCGTGTGTTTCTGAACTTATGTAGTATTTTTATGGAATGTGAGACATTTATTATAGAAAAGGCTACTTACGGAAAACAATGAACGTTTAATTTGTTTGGTATATACGTACATAAGTATAATAACAATACTCATCATTGTACCAATCGATCCTTCCGGCATTTTATGTAATATTTGGTACCTTTAATATTTGGTAACATGATTTTAAAACGAATCAACAAAACAGAACTACGAAAGTATTATTTTAAATGTATACATAATTATATTTACGAAAATATCACAATCATAATAAGTCTAGTCTAAAAGTTAAATCAATCACTAAAATTAAACATTTCACACTTTCACTAAACAAAGTGACACTTATTTTATTCTTAAACATATTATTTTATCGGTCACAAAAGTTCATTGAAAGATATTATTGGTTTTGATTTAGGTGTTTGTCGAAATAGTAAATATTATTATGTATTTTGAATTATAATATTTTATTAAGTAGGTACGAGTATTTTTGGTCGTTAATATGAGAAATTATTTGGCAAAGCGTAAGATCTTTTTTATTAAAATATTGACTTTATAAATGACATTAGAGATCGGACATTCAATAAATTCAGCTAATATTTGGGGTTATTATTTATTAAATTTAAACATATGTTTACAAGACAAGGTTTTATGCAAACACAATGAGCAACAATTAATAGCCTGAAACACAAATATTAATTGAAAAAATATTCCTAGAAAAAATTAATGCCGCCGACGGGAATTGAACACGCATCTTGTTTTTGCCAGTCAGGTGCGCGGAACGACTGCGCTACGTCGGCTTATTTTTAACCGCCAAATAATTCAATAAATACTAGAACTTCACTCAACAATTATTGCTTTTTGATTTTTCTCGGAGAATTTTTTCAATTTATATTTGTTTTTCAGGCTAATAATTATTGCTTGAAATAATATTTTGAGCTTTTGAGCGTATTATTTTTATAGAATATCCCAAAGATTAAAAAATAAAATTGCTTAGGAATTATAAGAATCAAAATAGATTTTAATCATAAAATATGTAATTAATTTTAAATTCTAAAGATTACCGAAATTTTAATTAAATGTAATGGAAATAAGACGCCTTCAGAATTCAGTTTCAGGAATTTGGATTTTAAAGATTAAAATTATTTTATCTTAATATAATTAGGCGGATATTTGAATTGTGTCTAATATAAATGAACAAAATGAAAATTGCTTTCAAAACAGACATAATGTAAAATAGACGGGCGCGTTTGTACATTGAGAATTAAAATAATTATACTCGTTTTTGAACATTATAAGCACTAATTTATTGGTTCTATGACAAAGATAATACAAAATTGTGTATAAATATTCACATTGTAAACTTTAAACTTACCTACTTCGTATAAATATGGCAATATTATTTTTTTGGTAAAAATTGTTCTTAATATTAACTTATTAAATATATAACTTAAGGTTATGGAATTATTCATTTTGTTGTTGATATTTAATTTATCTGAAAAAGTCGCAGTTAATTATTCTTTCGATGTTCTTATTAATAATATGGCTTATTTAAGGGTATTTTTATTATAATATACATTATTCTGTCATAATTATTAAAATTGACTCAATTCAACTTAAACACAATGCACTGTGTGTATTGATAGATAGTTCCTACGTAGTAATACAAAAAACAGATATTTGTTGGTAAATGTTTTTACACTAAACGCTAGTGGCGATTTTCGAAAATCTTTGGTTTTTTCAGGGGTTAGATTTTTTACTTATCTTTGAGGGTCAGGCTCTCCTCGGTAGATCTTGGCTGAATCCTCTGCACATGAGCAGGTTCTTGTAGGCTTGCCTATACTCGGATGACATGACCACATAAATGATCGGGTTGATGCAAGTCGTCAGATAGATGAGGATGTATCCCGCTATGTTGAGGGCTCGGATATCCATAAACTCGCGGAACAGCTTCGTGATGGTTATGGGGAGGTAACACACCAGGAATGATATGAATATGACAAGAATCATCTTCAAGAGTTTCTTGTCTTTGCTCGTCATCTTGCCCGGGCAGCCACTGGAGATGGGCAGCGGGGCTTTACATCTCCGGCGGTGGCCGCGCCCCCCCAGAGGGTTCTTGTCCGACTTGAACACAGACGTCACCCGAGACAAGGACTGGATGCTGGTGAACCTGTTTCCTTTGGACTTCTTCCTGCCTCCCTGCGTGGGAGACGAGTCCAGAGAAGTAGGGGTGTTTGATCTCATTGAAGTATTATCTGGATCATCGTATGTATCGATTCCGGAAGAACTCGACGGCTCCAATATAATTTTTTTTGATTTCTTTTCCGTATAGGGTTTAAGCATCGCATTAGGCGCCGACAGCAAATTAGGATCTGGAAGATTTTGGTTTATTCTAACATTAAGCTCCGATGATCTTCTGTGGTTATCTTTATTATAGTTGCTGTTAATTTCGGTCGTTCCGTTTTCTTTTAACGCGATCGAGGACTCGAGATAGCCTTCGTTTTTCTCTCCCGTGGGAGTCGATTTGTCCATCGTAAGACTTGACGACTTTTCTCCCCCCGTGGTGGCGGTGGACAAGGAGCCCAGCGCGGAGTCTTCCGGACTTAAGAAAGTATTTTTCTTAAATTTGCCGAGGTGTTTCATCTGTAAAGTGGTGTCTATTGATATAGCGGAGTGGTCTATATTGCTCACTTGACAACTGGGGGTGCTGGGAACGTACTTCCTTCCATTAGATTTATTTCCCCTCGATTGGAGGGCTGTCTTTCTAACTATGTAGAAGATTCTCGCGTAGCAGATGACGATGGCGAGGCAGGGCAGGACAAAGGCCACGACGAAGAGGAACTCCTTTGGGGAGCGGCCGTGGTGGTCGGGCAGGATGGAGCAGGAGCCGATCTGGCGGTCCAGGCCGAACCTGCCCCAGGAGTCGAACCACGTGGCCGCCAAGGCCCCGAAGCCGCAGGCCCACGTGCTGGCCACCATCAGGCCGAGATATCGTCTTCGGTATAATCTGGAAACAAAATAATATATTTTAATACAATATCTTATCGAAAGCCAACATTATGAGGAATGGATCTTCCAAACTAATTTGACTCACCGCCCCATTGCAAATATTTTTTTCTTAAATACCCATAATATACATAATCATCAAGGAAAATGTTAAGAGTTTTTTTTATCGATAATATTATTAAAAACTTTGGAAATATTTAGCAACCGAATATTATAAATATTTAATTAATATAATGCATTTTTTTTGTAAAAGACGAGCTGTCGGACCCCCTTTATTATCCTCATCTCCCCTATAATGTATCTACCGTCTATACCGCCCCCTTGGATCTCTCTAGCGACACCAGAGGGGGTTAATTCGGAATCACTGTATGATAAGAAGGCATGACACCATGTCATGCAAATATTTGTGAAATAAACAGAATGAAGTAGTTAAATAAAAACACTAACTAACAAGCAGCCGGCATTTAATGGCGTGGTGAACTCTTTAGTCTAGTCAACATAAGAATACCAACTCGACACACTAGGCACAAGGACCTTTTGCAATGCCACCATTCACAAACAAATTATGAAGCGAACTCGTCAATTCCTCAACTACATACGAGTAGTTTAAACAAACGAATACGTACACAAATGACATGGACGTTTTTAACATGACAAATTCGATGTTAAAACATACATAAACAATTACTTCACATCACAATATTATTTCTTATAGTAACAAATATTTTGTAATCTAATTTGTGAACCATATAAATGTAAGTAATTAATGCATGCAATGGCCTGCTTGGTTGATGGGTAGGGCTCTCAACAAAAGCTTGAAGATGCGGGTTCAAAAAATCCCGGCGTGCGCAAGTAAATTATATTTGATTTTTTTTTAATTAATAAGTTTTATTTCACAATTTAATAATTAAAAATAATATAAAGTATGTTTGCCTTGGTGTAAGACCACCAGTCAGAATTGAAACGTTGCTTGAAATGGCTTTGGCCGTGTTTGGTGACCAGATATGAATAGCCAGATACTTACTACCTTCCCCTTTCTCATCTCCTGCCCCTCCCCAATACCTTCAGCATCACCATACACCAATTGGGGATGCCATAGATATATCATAGAAGACGGTTGGGACTCGTGCAGTTTCACATATTTTATTTATGTTTTATTACCACTTGAAACTTGTATTAAAATTTTAATCATTTTATGTAACCTAATGTAAAAGCCCCAAGGTCTTATGAAATGTTAAATATACATAAAAAAAAACAAATAATAATAATAAATATATCTTCTCGAAATCAGTACTTTTCAAAGTTAAATTTGAAGTGAAAATTCGAAATTCTAAATTTGAATTGAAAAATACGGACTTACAAATTGGTGCAAGTCACAAAAAAAATTGTGTAAGGAAAGAGTTTTTCATTTAACATTCTGGCAAGTGATTTATCAAAGGTTTTTGGGAATTTACAAACTCTTTTTTCAACTTACAAATTTCTTGAAACTTTGTGTAATTTAAAATGAAATCAAAATACATGGTGTGAGACAGTTTGGCGCCATTTTGTTGTTTTCATTTCAGTCTTTTCTTGGTGGCATGGAACACGACGCATAGATTTGGTTTTCAACCGCTGCCTTTTATAAATAACGTCACTTGAATCGAATCGATTTTTCGATTCTACCCAACAAACTAAAGTTATCTAATTGCTGTTTTGTATCCTACATTCAACGTATGTATGTTTAGATAGATCTTTGATTGTATCGTTCATTTACTGGTCTACTAAATACTACTAGATGGCAGCACTCCTGTTTGTAGCTGTACGTGGAGCGAGTGCGTACGACAGACGTTAGCGTAATAATATTATAGATTACAATAAAAGCAAAGGTGTGACTGTGACGGGTCATCTTTATGTTCTACGAAATAAACTGAGTTTTATAATTTTTTTATTTATTTATTTAGAATTTTCGGCAAAACTTCCATTAACATAGATAATAGTTATTGACAGTTTAGAAAAGAAAAATTAAAACATGAAAAATATAATATTATATAATAAGGCAAAAGAAAAAAAGAATATACATTAGTATAGAATACGCCCTTGAGGTGATTTCTTATGAAAACGGCGCTATATAAATTAGCCAAATATTATTATTATTAGAAATTAAGAAGACACAAAAAACCTGTTATGTAGTAACCTTGTTAAAATATTCACTTCTTAATTAGTGTATTATATCTATGCCTATGCATATTAAAAATATCAGCTAACATGGTATAAGAGTTATAACAGAATTGTAGCCTGAAACCTTACTAAAATTGTTACAATAATACATACTAGAAGGGAAACTAAAACTAGAACTACTTCATTAGTATCTGGTTTCGCCCGAGAAATTGATTGAAAAATATTGAACGAACAAAATGGTATCTTATCGTGGTTAATGTTTGGGTAATTATATGATGGACATCTACCCCGATGATGGAAACTATAACGCTGTCCGAACCGTTGGCCAAAGAAGAAGGAAACGAAACACGTAATAATAACTCAAATATTAATCACGATAAAAATCTCCGTGAAAATCTCAAATCATATCCTTTAGTCTTGTTTTATGTGTTGATATTTAAAATGGTATTTCAAAGCTCATTAGCTCTTGATTTAAATAACACAGACAGCTGACGGTGAAATTCAATTATCTTTTCAAAATTCATGACGCGAGAGCTCATAGTTTTTTGTGTTTCTGCTGCTTCAGATAATTAGACAGGATGTAGTTATTTTTCAACAATATCTTTTGATTGTAAAAATAATTATTAGTTTGGTTAAGTATTTTGATCTCAAATCCAAATTTAAGTTTTGTATGAAAAGGGCCGCGCAACCGTTCCCCTTAGATTTCCACCATTGCCGACAAAATCCGGCTTTGGATGAACAATGGCGTCGGGGAGAAAAATGAGTTACGCTAAACGTCCACTAATAAATTAGCCCGGTTGCTTTGTTTAGGGAAATTGGTCTTTGAGTCAACTATAAGAAACGTTAAATATATCCCCAGGAAAACCGCGGATGAAATAACGTTTTGTGACCCGTAAAAGGGTTGTTGTATTTTGTACCGAAACTTAATAATTTTTTTTGACAGCCATTTTCTCACATTTGGATGTTTGTTTAGAACGTTTACGTAATTTGCTACTGACGTGGATTTTTGATTTCGCGGTCTAAAACTATTTTGCTCAAACATTAATTAAAATTGAAAGATTTTAAAAATCATCAAATGTTATAATTGTACGATTTATGAAGCTGAAAGTATGTTTTAAATTAGCCTCGGGATTGCCTTTCAAAAACAAATATTGTCAATTTTTCATCAGATTCGATCAAAAATTAACTTTTATAATGGCCACCGTTAGCGTTAGTTAACCATAATAATCACGAAATCTATCAAAAATTTAAACAAATAAATATAGTGTCAAAAACAGATTTATTGGTTAGTAAAACACAAAATAATTTTCTGATTAAAGGTAGGTACCTACTATATCGCTTGCATGAACTCACATAATTGGTTCCAATTTTGAAAATTTACAAGCAACGTGAATAATTTGGCGCGTGAATAATTTGGCGCAGGAATATGTCACTTCACGCATCGAAAACCGAAATTAGTATTTCCGATAATACAGGGTTTTCCAATAAGAGGTGTTATTTTGATATTCAATCGTAAAAGATCAATAGTTTCATTGCTTGTGTGGCACGTAGCGCCGTCTTGTTAAACGTTGTCCAGATCAATACCATTCAATTCTGGCCATGAAAAATCATTAATCATGATTTCTCAATAACGTAATCCATTCACCGTAACTGTTGCTCCAGCCTCATTTTCGAAAAAGTAAGGTCCAATGACTCCGCCGGACCATAAACCGCACCAAACAGTCACACGTTGAGGATAGAGAGGCTTTTCAACAATAACTCTTGGGTTTTCCGAGCCCCAGATGCGACAATTTGGCTTGTTGACGAAGCCACCGAGGTGGAAATGGGCCTCATCACTCAAGATGATTTGAATTTGATTCATTCAAGTGAATTTTAATAATTTCAATACGTTGTTGAAGCGTGTATCGTTCCATTTTTATTAATGGTGTAGTTTCTACTTGTCAAATGTCAAAAAATGACAGGTTCAAAAGAAACATCTACCGAAATTGCGGGGTATTAAGAATAACACCTCTTATTGAAAAACCCTGTACTTGAATCCGTTTTTACTAATTTAAAAAAAAGAAGGTATCAACAGTGCTATTTTCATCTTCCAGACAGACCGCAGACTCTATGCAGGTATTTCATTTTTTTATGTTTTTGAACGAGTAAACCAATGGCGTTGCATTTATTACTTTGTGGCAGCGGCAAAGCAGAATTGATATGTTTGTGTAAGCAATTTTACGTTTGATGTTTCGTTTGAATTGTTTCACCGTTGTAGGAATGTAATTGTTGAAAAGGTGTTGTTGATGAAGCTCTTTTGTCATGTTTTGAAATACATTCCTATCGGCTTATTTAGAAAAGAGATTTGTTTAATATTTACAATGTCTAAATAAATGTATTAGTTACTTTTTTTTTTTCCATTATTTCTGGCTTTCACCCTTCAAGGGTGTTCTTGGCCATCATTTAAAATTATTGAGAAAGGTGTATTGAAAGGTGAATTTAAATATTAATTTTATTTAAATAGGCAAATTTCAAAATTATAATGAAAATTGGAGTCGAGTTCAGACTTAAAAGAGATGAAATGTTGAATGGAGGGGAGGCAATTTTAGTTAAGGCTTGATAGAAGAGAGGATATTTGTTTAGAGAGGGACAACCAAAAAATATGTGATCTAAAGTTCCCACTTCTAGACCACAGAATGTACAATCTGGGGAGTCAAGGACGTGAATTTTAAAAAGATGGGAAGGAACGGAACAATGACCGATCCTCATTCGAATGAGTGAAGAAATTTCTTTTTTGGAAAAATGAGGGAATTGCTGAAACCACGGTTTTGATGGTATAGTCCTTTGTATTGAGGCATAGCAGGCTCCCTTGGATTGACTAGCAATGTGCCAATACTCTGACCAAACATTGCGGGATCTTTCTTTGATGATGGAAAAAATGTCAGATAAGGGAATGTGGTTTACGAGGGTAACAACAGGGTTGGACGCTCCTTGTTTTGCCAAGGCATCCGCAATATCATTACCCATGATACCAACATGTCCAGGAATCCAAATCAGAGTTACAGATTTACCAGAGCTTTGAATGGATGCTATCATCACTCGAATAAGGCATACAAAATGATCATCAGGATGAAGAAGAGGACTGGATTTAAGTTTTTGGAGGGAACTGAGAGAGTCAGAGAGAACGAGGGAATGTTCAAAATTATTTTTGATTATATATTTGAGAGATTCTATTATTGCAATGCACTCAGCTGAAAATATTGAAAATTGATTTGAAATTGAATGAAATATTCTATCATTAGAATTATTGTGGTAAACGTTAATACCTATACCACAGTTAGGAGAGTCGGGAGATTTGGATCCATCAGTAAATAAAAGAGAAAAGTTGGGCCATTTAGATAAAATAATGTCATTGAACATATTATTGACAGTTCGGGCCGGGAGATTGGAATGACTTTTAAAGATTCCGATCCCTTCTAATATTGTTGGGGATAGGGTGACGTGACTATATTTTAGTTTGTATAAGGGAAGTAGATCATTTTGGATGATGTGGAGCTCTGAGAGAGACTTAAAATTTTTACAGATGTCAGGAATAGGTTTAGTTGAAGCTCTGATTGTAGATGAATGGTTTGAGTCAATGAACAAAGAGACGCTGGGGATAACCTGATGACATTTAGAATTTAAACATTTAAGAACAAATTTGTCAGCAAATAGTTGACGCCTTAAATAAAGAGGAGGATCAGAACATTCTACTTGAAGGGAATTGATGGGTGACGATTGCATCGCTCCAGTTATTATTCGCAAAGATTTAGATTGAATTTTGTCTAATTTATTAAGTACATTTTTTGAGGCAGTACTAAAAAGTGGGCAGGCATAGTCGAGATGGCTTCGAATAAGTGCATTGTAAAGCAACTTAATGCAAGTAGGGTGAGCTCCCCACCAAACGCCAGATAATGATCTGATGATATTTAAATTTTTTTCGCATTTAGTAACTAAATTATTAATATGGGAAGACCATTTAAGTTTCCTATCAAATGTTACTCCCAAAAATTTTACTTCAGAAGCGTTGGAGATTGGAGAATTTTTAAATAAAATTTGAACGGGGGGGTTTTTATGGCGGTTTGAGAAGGTGACACACTGAGTCTTTTGGATTGAAAGTTCAAGACCATGTAACGTGAGCCATGTGCAAAGGGCATTCATGGCTTCGTTAAGATATTTGACGGCAAGAGGGATGATTTTGGATGATAAGAAGAAAGCTATGTCATCTGCGAACTCGATAATTTTTATTTGTGGGGGAATAGTGACATGCATATCATATGTGTATATATTATACAGTAAGGGGGACAATACATCGCCTTGTGGTAAACCCTTCCAAATAGACCTACTTTGAGGAGAAATATCTGGAAGTTCAATGAAAATTTTTCTATCTAGAAATAGATTAATAATTGATTGGACAAACATGGGGGGAAGGCCAAGGCCTAGAAGTTTTTTTTTCAGGATTGGGATGGAAACATTGTCAAAGGCGCCTTCTATATCTATAAAGACGGCAAGACAAACTTCCTGTTTAGAAATTGATAAATTAATATCAGTGCTGATGATGGCAAGGTTATCCTGAGTGGATTTTTTTTTCCTAAATCCAAATTGAGATGGAGAGAGAAGCTGTTTACTCTCGACAAAAAATTCTAATCGGTTTTTAATTAATTTTTCATAAAGTTTACTGAGGGTGGATGAAAGAGCGATTGGCCTGTAGTTGGATCCAAAATTTGGAGATTTGTTTGTTTTTAAAATAGGGATGATTATTTGAGAACTCCAGTCATCAGGCATTATACCAGTCTGGAAGATTTTATTTAAGATGCTTAAGAAGTGGTTTAGAACATTATCATTACTATTTTTGATTATGCTGTAAGGTATACCATCTCTGCCTGGAGATGAGTCCTTGACTGTTGATAAACCATTTTTTAGCTCAATTAAGGTGAATGGAGAGTCTAGCCAATGATTAGACATGGGAGTATTATAGATGGGCGTTATTTCATCTAAGTTAGGAACAGAAGGGGGGGCAATTTTGTCCAAGAATTCATCTATCCATTTAGAATGAGACGCTCGAGGAGATGGTGAACTGAAGGAGGATCGAAATCTTCGGATCATAGACCAAACTTCCGAAATTGGAGTGTTCGGAGATACTGAACTGCAAAAGTTGTACCACCCGGATCTTTTTTTTGACCTCAATACCCTTTTGGCATTGGATTCAGCGTTTTTGTATATAAGATAGTTCTCCATAGTCATATTGTAACGATAGGAAAGAGATTTAGCTTTCCGAATTCTTACTACTTTGGAACATTCCTCATCCCACCAGGGAGTTGGAGGGAGTTTTTTGAGAGATTTAGTTTTAGGGGGAGGATTTGATTTATTTATTGCAGTTATGAGCATTGATTTGAAGTTATTATAATCATCTTTGACGGAAAATATATCGGTGGCGGGTGAATTTAGTAGGAACTTGTCCATATGAGAGTTAAATTCATCCCATTTGGTGTGTTTCGTTTTAATCTTTGTCGAAATATGAGACTTGTCTGATTGGAAAGAAGTTTGATAAGTAATGATGATCGGGAAATGATCACTGGAGCAAGGGTCGGGGGACACCACCCACGAGGAGAGAGAAGCCAGACTAGTAGAACATATCGAGAGATCCACTGCACTGGGGTTTGTGCTGGGGCGTGAGATCCTAGTAGGAGATCCGTCATTCAAAAGGAAAAGGTTGGATTGATCTAGGAAATCCATCACACTTCGACCATCTCGGTCGGAGAAAGCAGAACCCCAGACGGGGGAATGGGCATTAAAATCGCCTAATATAAAGAAAGGAGGGCTTAGTTGACTTACAATTTGCAACAAAGTTTGTTTATTGAAGTGGGCTGTTGGGGGAAGATAGACTGAAATAAAGGATGTGTCCTTTATTTTAGCTGCAACCATTTGGAAGTCAGCATTGGGGGGTTTGATATTATTTATTGGGGAAAATGATATGGATTTTTTAATAAAAAGGGCAGCACCGCCGCCCGAACCTTCCGGGCGATCGTCGCGGAGACAGGAATACCCTCCCACATTAAAGTGGGTGGATGGAGTAAACCAAGTCTCCGAGATAGCAGCCAAAGAAATAAAGTTGGAATTTAATAGGTTAAGGAGATCAGATTTGTTAGAAATAGCACTTCGGCTATTCCACTGAAGTATTCTGACATCCTGAAGAGCCATTTTGAATAAATGATTTTAATGTGGAAATAATAGTAGCAGCGTTGGACGGTAGATTAGTTTGAGAAGAAATAAGGTCAATTAGAAGAATAATAAGAGTTTGGATAAATGAAGAATTGTCTTGGGAGAGTTTTTCAGAAAGTTTAAGAGAGTTCATTGAGGACGGATTATAATTATTTGCACACCCATTTGTGGCATTTGAAAGAGGTGAACCATTGGGATTTAAGAGCAGTGAGTTGTGTTGTTGCTGATCGTATCCAGGAGCCGGTTTAGAGATAGCGTTTTTGTATGTGAATTTAGTTGAACGAGAAGAAGTTGTTGTAGTGGAGGGAAGAGGGTTGGATGAGGAGTTGCTGGATAAAGCCTCAGCAAATGATTTTTTGACAGGCGGGAATAATTTAGAAGCCTGCAGAAAAGACAAGTTCTCAGAGGCCATAGAAATTTTAATATTTTTTTGGCGAGATTGTTCTGGGCAAGATGTGTTGATAGCTGTATGTGAGCCTGAGCAGTTAAAACATTTAGGTGAGGAGGAAGAAGGACATTGGTCAGCTGCGTGGTTTTCTCCACATTTAAAACATCTGGGTTGAGATCTGCATGCAGCTTTGGTATGACCAAAACGACAGCAATTGAAACATTGAGTGGTGGGATATGTATACATTTCAACTGGTAATGAGTTGAAGAATAAATATATATGGGAGGGAAGAGATTGACCTTCAAAGGTGATAACAACAGATTGGGAGGGCTTCCAGGTAATTATACCCTCAGAGGAGTCCTTGTAATTTAGCCTCCTGGCTTTTATGGGATTGCCAATGTGTTGGGGGGTTGAAAGTGAAGACAGAATTTCTTGGATGGACAGATCGGTCGAGATACCTCTGACCAGGCCCATGCGAGTGACATTAAAAGTAGGGATATATGCCTTGAACTTTGAATTAGATGAAATGAAGATATTTTTGATGAAACTGTTGGCAGCTGGCCCTGAGAGGAATTCGACGGAGATTCGGAAGCGACCCTCGGCTTTTACACCTCCAGGTTTGATTGAAAGATTCTTGCTATTTGATAGGAATTTGCCAAATTCAAGAGGGTGGATGGTTTTTCCTTGCTCAGTTTTTTGGGCGTATGCTATGAATGGGCCACGGGAATGAGGAGAATAAAAGTTTGTTGGAGGAAGTTGAGAAAGTGCTGGTGGGGACAGTGAAGTCGAAGGCGAGTCAAGTTTTATTGGGGAAGAAGGAGTAAATTTCCTTTTTTTGGTAGAAGTCAAGATGACAGAATCACTGTCAGAAATTTCTACATTTTCCCCGTCTGGGGGGTCTGGAGAGGGATCTGGGGGCTTTGTAGGGGGTCCAGGAGGGAAATCTTCCTCCATTATTCACAACAGTAAACAACTACAATAATAGTATGAAAAATGACAGAAGTAAAAAAGTTTATAAATATCTGGAAATCAGCAGCGAAAAGTGACTCCTGGAAGATCAGGAGGGAGAAGAAACCTCAAGGCACAACACACTACACTTTTTTTTTGCCAGAAAACAAAAAAGAATGGTAAAAAATTAATTTTAGATAGAGCAAAACAAAACAACTGATGACAGCCAAATGTTATTGTTGCAATCCTCGTATTAGTTACTTCAAATCTCTAATCTCTTAATAGTATAAAAGAAAGTTGCTATCCACGTCTGTCTGTTTTTGGGCTTCGTTCTTCTAAACTACGCAACGGATTTTGATAGGGTTATGTTTTCACTATCATTGATTTGAAATTTTCTATTTGACAGTGAAAACATATTATATTTATAGAAAACATACATGCATATTGTCTTTATAGAAAGAAGAGAAAAGTGGAGCAACTCCGGGTAAACGTCAGCTAGTGAAGCAAAACTCGAAAAGTAGTCGACAGATGTCGCTAAAAATTTCTAAAAATGTTTTTATTAGTGTCAGAAGTGTTGAGAGGGTGGATTGAATAGAATAAGTCAGGGACGCTCGAGGAATACTTAACGCAATATATCTGCACTGGAATGAGATACGGAGTGGAATTAAAGTCTATGTAATGTAGTTTTTGAACAGTAACATTGTGGTATACAGTAGTGAATGGTGGATGAAGTCGAAGACGCCCGAAAGAGACAATAGCAATGGCGAAGGAAGACTCTAATAACGGGAGTTTGCTGGAGGTTCACATTTGAATATTCATTCAAATTCCGACGAATTCGTAACAATAGTATCTTTTTTAGACCCATATCTAAGTTTAGTAAAAACAGTACGTCACCATTAAAATATTTTATGAAAAATGTTTTGAAAAATTTACAAAAAAATTGCTAGGGCAAATTAGACTGTAATACCGTCCAATAAGCCGGGCCGCGCGCCGAATATTTTTTAGACGGCTTCTTCAATCACTTCATTATGATTCCGACTTCATTTTAGTGTATTGTGTCACCTTTAACAAAGTTACATAGTAAAATATTTTTTAAGGGTTGTAAACACCAATGTTTTTGCAGTATTTGACAAAGGTTTTGCGAAATTCAAACCAATAATTTCTTAAATATTGAAGACAATATTAGTGATTTTTAAACGAAAATCTGAAACAGAAAAATCAGAAAAGGAAACGGTCTCATCTGGGACTCGAACCCAGGAAAAGTGACCGAGGGGAATAGGGTCCCATTAGCGCAGTTGGTAGAGCATTGTCCCGGAAAGACAAGGGTCCTGGGTTCGAGTCCCAGATGTGACCGTTTCCTTTTCTGATTTTTCTGTTTCAGATTTTCGTTTAAAAATCACTAATATTGTCTTCAATATTTAAATATTACAATTTGAGGTTTTGCTCAATAAAGTTATTCCGAAAAATCAATAATTTCTTATTATTTTTTTGGTAAACTAATGTTTAAGACAAGATTTTTTATGCATAGCACAAAGGGTAACAATTATTTTATAAGCAATAATTATTAGCCTGAAACACTAATTATCATTGAAAAATCTCCTGATAAAAGATACATGACGCAAACGGGACTTGAACCCGTGTCTGAACGAAGAGCAGTCGACCGGAAATCGAGAGGACACAGATTCAAGTCCCGTTGGCGTCATATATCTTTTATCAGGAGATTTTTCAATGTGGATGAGTGTTTCAGGCTAATAATTATTGCTTATAAAATAATTGTTACCCTTTGTGCAATTATTTCTTGTTTTCCTTTTATCGCTTCCTTGTAACAGTTTCATCAGATTTAAAGACTTATCTATAGAGCTTGCGAGCAGGGGCGCAGGTAGGGTAGGGCGGGGCTAGTTGAACACGATTTTGCTAATTTGACCCGAAAGAGTCGAAACTCTTATAGTTATTTTTGTTTTTTCAATTTATTAAGATAGCTTCATTATCTGGCTTTATAATGTTATTCATGAAATGATAAAGTACGTTGACCTTATGCAAGATATTTTAATTTTCACGCAGAAGGAGAAAATGGTTCAACTTGCCTCATAGGTGGGGTTAGTTGAACCACCCCACGGGGCTTGTTGAACAATATAGTGTCATATATGTATTATCATTCACACTCATGGTTTAATAAAACAAAATAAGATACTTATTAAAGTAAATTTATTGAAATAATGAAAGAATACAGAATTAGGTAATAGAACGATTATTTTATCTAAAAAAACAATTATAATAAAACAGGTAAGTTTTCTTAGAATTATTTAATCGATAAAATCGGTAAATGTACATTGGAATAGTTCCAGATGTGCACTTTTGGTGTGCCCACTTTAGACAGGCGTGACTACGAACCCAATCTTCTCCTGGAAAGCTCTCTGAATAAATCACAAATTAGGCAAGCACAATTGTCGGATGATGAGTCTGACAATGTGAAGAGTTTTTTCTTAGTTGCCTTCTTTTTTGCCTTATCTGTTCCTGTCTTTTGCTTCTTAGATTGCTCTTTGGTAACAGAATCCTTTTCAGGAGTGTCTGTTAAAATAGCAGCTCTTCTTTTCTTCCTCGCTGTTTGCAGCTGTTTTAGGCCTTGCCTTTGGAAATGGTCTAACGGTTTCAGATGAAAAGTAAACGCCACTTTTAGATGTAGATGCTACAGTATTGTTGTTGATATTGGGAGAAACATTCCCTTTGCCTGTTGTCGGTATACCGTGTACGCATCTAGAAAGTTTAAAAAATCGGTATTATTGATGTGTTGATGAGTGAAATGAATGCACTACGTATAAAATTACAGTAAGGAATCTGAATGGGGCAAGTTGAACCAAATGGTTCAATTAGCCCCACCCATGTTTTATTACAAATTTCATCGGATAACTCATATACCACTAAATGTATTACAATTTTACAATTGACAAGATATAGTTAAGTAAACACCAATTTCAAATTGACTTACCTTGACTTGGTATCTTTTTCCTTAGTATCTATTTAAAAAAAAGCAGTCGATCGTGTTTTTTTACTTTTGGAACAAAAATCACACAAAATCCCCGTACACACGCTACGGGTGCCATGTGCCCACTGAATGCTTGGTGGCGCGGTCCCCACACTTGTAGCTTGCTAGAACATGTTCAGCATTCTTCGTAAGTCTTTCGGCTCCGAAGATATTGGCGTGGCCCAACTAGCCCCTTGGTTCAACTAGCCCCGCCCAACCCTACTGACTTCCGAGAAATTTATGGTGCTTTTACTGTCCAATACAAAATAACACATATATCGTTGTTGAAAAATAACAGAAAATCTATATGTCAAGATATTTTGTAAAACTACAAAAAATGTATGAACGTGCCGCAATTCAGTTGAAGCGAATTAGAGCAAATAATATTATTTATTAAAGCAACAATGAGTCAAATAATGTTTAACAATGTTTAGTTATATTTACTACCATAATATGGACATGAGTCTAGTTAAAGTGGTCGGGAGAGTTCAAATAAAATTTAACATTTCATGCCCAGCTGGGTTTTTACATTTTTATTTTAATTTTAAAACAAAGAACATCTAAATGGGCAAATAACATCACAAAAACAAAATACTCCACAACGCAAGATGTAAAAATAGTATATTACTAATATTAGTACATTACTAGAATACTAATATTAGTAAATAAGTAAATTAAAAATAGTAGATTACTAAAATTAATAGATTACTAGATTAAAATAGTACAAAAGTAGAGTACAATAAATATTTTGAATAAGTCGAAACAGAGCTACGGAGTTTTGTTGTTCTGCTTGCCGATATACATTCTGCTCAGACCATTGAGTTGTATATAAATAGAGTCTATATTCCTTGCAATATTAGTGTGAAATATTTTTACCGTGCGGAAAGTAGGAAGGGGATTGTGGCGGCTGTCTACGTCGCCCGAATCCTTCTGAACGCAAATGAGTCGAAGGAGCTTTTAACACTAATAAGTCAATTTACACGACAACTGATTACAGCAAACCCTACTTTCTTTTTAGACACTATGTACGAAATAAATATCAATGAAAGAAGTTTATATTAAATAAGGTACACCGATGTATTTTATTATTATTTAAGAATTTTTAGAAAAGGGCTTTAAATGATAGTTTTGAATATTTCCTGCGTATTTTTTTACCGCCATTTTGCTCCTGTCTTCACGTCTAGTCCATTATTGATTTTTCTTCCACAAATGGAAAATAATAGTATGTGGATTAAGGAACTAAGGACATAAAGCACCGGAATACATGTTTGTCAATTTCTACGGATCAACTCTATTCATCCTTGGAATGGGCATGAAACTGGCTCTTACGCGATATGGAAAAGAAAAGAAAAGAAAAAAGTTTGCGAAGACGGTGAGAAAATTCATATATTTTACAAATTTGAACAAGCTTTACTGTTTATTTTATCTAAACCTTAAATTGGAAATCTATACCTAACACTTGTTTAACAAAACCTTTTTGAAATCAAAACATTTTTAATATATCTAGGTGCAGGAAAAGCTATCTATAACTTCTTACCTGTACGTAAATTTATTGTTATTGAGTAATTGAGTATTATTTCACGGCCTTTATCTAGTTTTGATCAATTTTTTCGCATCGTTTCGAAATTGGAATGTTTCTGTCTATTATAATTCAGTGATGTGCAGTATTTTATTTTTTGTACTAAAAAATGCTTTATTGCTGAATTTTGCAAACCTCAGGCTATTTTTCTCAAACAGTTCCACCAAATTTTTGCTTGATGGAAATCTAATGTGTTCTAAATTTCTAAAGTGAAACAGTTTTACCATAATTGTAGGTTCCGATATATTATTCTCGCGCTTTATCACGAGGTAATTAAAAATATCTACCCCTTGGACACCCAGGGGTCAATTTGCTGGAGATCCATATCAACGAGATAAAAATAAGGGTCAACAAGATGAAAATGGGGGGAAACGAGATTTAAATGGGGGTCCACAAGATTTAAATAAAGATACATGAGATTTAAATGGGAGTACACGAGATTAAAATGGGGGTTCACAAGATTTAAATGGGGGTTCACAAGATTTAAATAAAGATACACGAGATTTAAATGGGGGTCCACGAGATTAAAATAGGAGTAAACGAGATTAAATGGGGGTTCACAAGATTTAAATAAAGATACATGAGATTTAAATGGGAGTCCACGAGATTAAAATGGGGGTACACGAGATTAAATGTGGGTGCACGAGATTTAAATGGGGGTTCACAAGATTTAAATAAAGATACACGAGATTTAAATGGGGGTCCACGAGATTAAAATAGGAGTAAACGAGATTAAATGGGGGTTCACAAGATTTAAATAAAGATACATGAGATTTAAATGGGAGTCCACGAGATTAAAATGGGGGTACACGAGATTAAATGTGGGTCCACGAGATTTAAATGGGGGTTCACAAGATTTAAATAAAGATACACGAGATTTAAATGGGGGTCCACGAGATTAAAATAGGAGTAAACGAGATTAAATGGGGGTTCACAAGATTTAAATAAAGATACATGAGATTTAAATGGGAGTCCACGAGATTAAAATAGGAGTAAACGAGATTAAATGGGAGTTCACAAGATTTAAATAAAGATACACGAGATTTAAATGGGGGTCCACGAGATTAAAATAGGAGTAAACGAGATTTAAATGGGGGTTCACAAGATTTAAATAAAGATACACGATATTTAAATAAAGATACACGAGATTTAAATGGGGGTCCACGAGATTAAAATAGGAGTAAACGAGATTAAATGGGAGTTCACAAGATTTAAATAAAGATACATGAGATTTAAATGGGAGTCCACGAGATTAAAATGGGGGTACACGAGATTAAATGGGGGTCCACGAGATTTAAATGGGGGTTCACAAGATTTAAATAAAGATACACGAGATTTAAATGGGGGTCCATGAGATTAAAATAGGAGTAAACGAGATTAAATGGGGGTACACGAGATTTAAATGGGGGGTACACGCGAGTGGACCCCCAATACATCAACATCATCATCAGGCGTTCCGTTATTGACAATAAACGTAACATAGATATGATTACACAATATTACAATACTAACAATACTATATAATATACTTATTTGATCTTTCGTACGTTTTTATATTGAGATCTAATACAGACTGCAAAACTAGGTTTGAGGAAATTTTTGACTATAGAAATGGAACTTTGAAGAATCGGATATCATATGACAAGAAGAACTGATCGGAATAAGCACTAACGAAGAACTTGGGTCAGTTCTATCTCTAGAGAGAAATGCCCACTGCTTATACTTGCTTATGGACTTTCTTATTTTTGTAACACCTCACAAGGGGGCCCCTGTTTGCATAGTGTAAAGGCAAGGGAACTATATTGCTACCGGTTTTTGGGCAAGCAATTCAACATTCGGCAGGCAAGGGGGCTATAATGTACCTTATATTATATGAAAATGGTTACAAGTCACCTACCCCACATTATTGAATATGTGACCTTGATCTACCTGGCTTTTGAATAACGAATTGTCGCCCTTGACTACATACAATGATAATTGCATTTTTGATAGTAATAGCACCAGATATTGCGACGCTTACAAAATGATCTTGGAAATTATGTTTTATTTCGTTTATAGTTTGCCAAATATCAGATGTTAAAGAAATTATGCGATTTTCGGTGCCAAATATTTTCAGCAAAAATTTGACTTTAAATGCTGCAATTATTGCTTTGTTCGCTCATAAAATAATGTAACTTATATTATTCTTTGCCAACAAACAAGCATTATTCAATTAGGTACAACTATATTATGTACTTTTAAAATCGATTGTACCTCCTTTCAATGTCATGTTTTGATTACATAAACAATTAGTACTGTACAGAAATTAAGCGAAATTTCTTCCAAATTGTGTGTTGACGCAACTATATGCATCTCCCTCTCACATATATTCCTGCATTCACAACCCCAATCTGTTTCCCAATTATTTGTCCCTGTTTGACAGTGTGGAATACCTGCATCAGTGATATTTACATTTGACCAGTCTGTTAAGAAAGCCGGTAAAGTGAACTTGATTTCTCAGTGTGTATATCGAATTTAAAGGGTAGGGCAAAAATAATCACCTTATTGGAAAACGCTATAACTTTTACAAATAGCGCCAATTGTCAATTCGGTTTTGACATTTATGAGAAAAAAAACAAAAAATAAAATTTTTACAAACGAAAAATACAAATCGACAAGACATGAATCGGTTTACTCCGTAAAAACGCGAAATAACAAGCAGTACAGAAGTTTATCATAAAAAAAATTACGGCAAAAGAACATCAGGTGATTACTTTTGCCCCACCCTGTATTACGGAAGCCTTGTGCAGTGATTACAATCCCCTGAGGGGCAGAATATCGATTCACAACAAGACGTGTTTCAGAAGACCTATAATGATACCTGATAAGTCAGAATTCTTCCCAATAACTCTAACCTCTTCTAACCAGCCCAGCTATTCCGAGTAGTTATGTCAATTTGATAAGTTAGATATATTGATTACATTCCATCACAAACAATATTGCGACCACACAGTACTTATGATCTAATGACTTAAAATAATAATATACTTTAATTAACTTTATAATCGGTGTGATTATCAGCGTGATGCTTTGTTAAATATAAATTCCCCACAAAAGTCGAGTATAATTTTTAACAAAAGAAACGTAATGCTATGAACGTCGTTCGATGATAAATAAATAATAATAATTAACTCAAAGGTATGAACGAGAATAGATTTTGACGGCCTCCTTGGTGGAAGGGTAAGGCTCTCGATCAGCAAGCTGGATGTTGCAGGTTCAAATCCCGGCGAGCGCAAGAAAATTTTATTTCACGAATTCTAAAGAAACCACAAACAACAATGTTGCAAGTCACAGTAAAATACAAGCCCAAGAACATTCTAGATATAAAGATAAAAAAAAACAATTAAGTGAATAAGTATTTGATCGAAAAATGACATAACGAAGTATAAAATGTACATAAAAATAAGTAAACTTAAGCTCAATTGATATTGATTGAAAATAAATTAAATTATAGCCTTCTTATACCTATCTACATCTGCGTGACTATTACTAACTTCATGTAATCTGGGTACAAGCGAGTGCTTAAAACGCTCAGTTCTGGTATTGTTACATTGAACGAATTTTTTGGGTTCATTTAGACTTTGTTCATTTAGACGAGTAGTTCTCGTAAGTAAATGAAATACAATTAGGTTAGGTTAGGTTAGGTTATATAGGTTACTATACCACCATTTACAATTTTGAACATGAATATGAATATATAATTCTTCGATAAGAGAGTTTTATTAAATTTAATTCTTTCATCAATTAAGGACGGGTGTTTCGGAGAATTTGAACAATTCTTCAAATATCGAAAATAATTTCAAGTTCTGTGAAAGGTTTTTTCAAGTTCCTTATTATTTCAGTTCTGTCAAGCAACTAACCGATAATGATGTAATAACAGAACTTGAATTGGACTTTCTCAGAACCCGAAAATGAACTTCAAAATTTCAAAGTTGATTTTCAAGTTCTATGAAGGTACTATTCAAGTTTTGTTATTATGTCATTATTGGCCAGTTGTTTCACAAAACTTAAATGATAAAAAAAACTTCAATAGAACCTTCACAGAACTTGAAAATCAATATTTAACTTTGATGAATTGTTCAAATTCTGTGAAACAATCCGTCCTAAGGACGGGTTGTTTCGGAGAATCTGAACAATTCATCAAATTTCAACATTCATTTTCAAGTTCTGTGAAAGATTTTTTCAAGTTCTGTTTTTATTTCAGTTTTGTCAAGCAACTAGCCTACAATGATATAAAAACAGAACTTGAATAAGTCTTTCACAGAACCCGAAAATGAACGTTGAAATTTGATGAATTGTTCAAATTCTCCGAAACAACCCGTCCTTAGTGTAGCTTACGTTGTTCAAATGTGAATATTCAAAAAGTTTAACATGTTTGAAAAACTCACTTGTATAAATGTGAACTGCACATTTATACAAGTGAGTACTACATGAACAGAAATAACAATACATAGATTCACGATAGATTCAAACCTCCAGTCCGAAGCGCAGATTAGAAGAAAGCCAACACAGGGAGTATTATCTTTATTTTTTTATTAAATCTCACGCTGCATTGGATGGTTACCATTTAGTGATGCCATATTAAAAAGAATGAAAAACCTTATTTCTGGGGTAAAACGCCCAATTTTTAACAATAGTAACCTTTTAATTTTCAACACATCTGCCCTGATGATGGACACTGCAATGCTGTCCGAAACGTTGGCTAAAGAAGGAGTTAGCGCAACACGGCATAACACCCCAAAAACAAATAACCAAAATAGTAACCTATTTTTAAGGTTATAAAAAACAAGTTTTACCTGAACCTTTTTGAGATGAAACTGGGGTAGGTAGGTACCTCAGCACATTATCTATAATAGTTTATTAACGCCTAAAGCCTCGGAAAGATATTTCTAGCCACAATAAACATTTCCATTATAGCCCCAAATATTATTTAAAAAAGATTAATTACACCACACACAGAAAACAATTAAAAATATATTTTTTTTTTATGACGAAGAAAAAGTTCGCCTTTAACTTTGTAGGTAGTTACCTAACTTATTTATTTGTATACAATTAACGCCTTTCGGCTTTTACATATGATACTTATAGGATAAGAAATATGAGTAAATAACAACCCAAATTGAGTAAGACAATATTGGAGAGAAAAAAATGAATAAAATAATTATATTTAACTCTATCTATCAGAAACTGACTTAAGATAGATGAGGTATACAGTAAATGCTTATAGGTAGGTTTATAATAAGGAAAGTATATTTCAAGTTGAAAAGTTCTAAATAAGAATTGCACAAATAATAAAGAGCTCTTATGAGCGTGTATAATATCAACTAATACAACACAGAAATTAAGAATATAATAAATGTAAATAAAAAAGCTAACAGTGAGATCCTATATAGGAATAATATAGAATGATTTTATTCTACAATTGACAAAGATAATATTTCGACAAGGATACAAAAAAATTGTAATCATGCAGTAAAGTGTTTGTGTTACGTAATTTAAAAATATATATAACACGCGAATGATTTCCCCCAAGCGGCATATGCTCAAAAATGTTTTGTATCCCCTCAAAAGTACATGATTTTGGTGACGGGAAAAATGAATTACCCACAAAACATGGTAAAAACCACGTATCTGGCAACACTGGATGGTTATAAAAATCTGGTTTGTTACAAACAGATACTGCAGATAGCTTGACTCAGCGACTGCACGGATAGGTCCCACGCCTGAAGTTTAGTATGTGTTTCAGGAGATAAGAAAACGCTTTGCTCTAACGACTCCCGATTATTTCTGCTTTTATCTATTCTGTTTCCGTTTTTCTCCTTTACGTTCCTGTTCTCCCGGCGTTATTGTTCCGTTTACTGACTCTGGAGTGGCGGACCGTGGCGATTGTGACAGTTTACGGTGGCTAGGTCTGGACAAGAGTCACCACCCGTGACGTCACAAACGCCGAGTCGCGTGTGCTGAAAGTTTCAGTGCTGCGGAGATCACGAGGCACGAATAAAAAAGTGTTTGAGGATTGAAGCGGAAGGCCTAAACACTTATAACGAGAATTTTACGAGATTTTCATCCCAGAGAAAACTGGAAGCATTTCAAAAAGCTTTTATGATTTCATTCGTACTGTATTAATTTTGTTTTTCATTGTACGTTAATCATAATTTTTCACATAAAATCAATCTCACTAAACTAAACCTGTTCGAGGTTAAAATTAACATTTGTGTGAAGTAAACATAAATTAATCAATAAATACTAAATATAAACATAAAATATCACATACGGGTAGTTTGAGAGTTGATTCTAACAATATTTGAACAGTAAATAAAACATTAATCATTTTTCCCAAGAAGAAACAAAGTAAATTTACAGACAACTAGGATGAAACTTTGTTTTTTTTTCAAATGGAACTTATTTTTCACGAGTTTACAATAATATATTTTTTATTTAATTATTGAAGACAATATTGAACCCTGGACCCTTGCCTTGCCGGGGTACATTCTTTAACTTCAATAAAATATCTAGCTGTTTTAAGTATGTACGAGTATTTTCGAGGCAAAAGATTTTCTCAAATCATGATCATAAATACTAATTTCGATTGCAGCGATGTCTGTATGTGTATCAATAAATCGGGGATTTGCTTTGAATTTAAGTATAATTTTCACAACTTAAACTCTTGTGTTAAGAATACGAAGAACTCGGAGAAGCTTTAAAGTACCTGCTTAATGATGTAATATTTTAAGAAAAAATATTTTACACTCATTTTCAAAATTGAAACTCATGGGTCAAAAATTAGGCCAATCCCGTGATTTTTCAGGATAGTAAGATAGTAATTTTATAAGCCTTGGCTCCGCCGTATCTCAGGAATTTGGTCCCAATAAAATTGAATGATCAAAAGATTGTGGAATTTTTTGGAGAAGTCTTTTATATCACACAAAATATTTATGTAATGGCGCATTGATGACCTTTATAACGTAGTGGAACGCATTTGATATTGTCTCAGGAAGAATATTAGCCGAAACAGCCTACTAAACAGACATAAAACCTTTTTGAATAATTTTTTATATTTATTGTTTTTATTATCTACCGTACAATTAAAAATGTGAGTACAAGAAATTAGTGTTAAAAGTTTTAAAATACAATTAGTTTATTAAGACTTAGCGAATGAATGGAAAAGTGAATGAGCGGAAATATGAGTGAGTGGAAAAGTGAATGAGTGGAAAAGTGAAGGTGTGGAAAAGTAAATGAGTGGAAAAGTGAATGAGTGGAAAAGTGAATGAGTGGAAAAGTGAATGAATGGAAAAGTTAATGAGTGGAAAAGTGAATGAGTGGAAAAGTGAAAGAGTGGAATAGTGAATGAATGGAAAAGAAAAAAAGTGAGAAAGTGAATGAATGGAAAAGAGAATAAGCGGAAAAGTGAATAAGTGGAAAGCGAAGGAGCGGAAAAGTAAATAAGGTGATAAGTGAATGATTGGAAGAGTAAAAAAGACATGAGTGGAAAAGAGAATGAATGGAAAAGTGAATGAGTGGAAAAGTGAATGAGTGGAAATGTGAGTGAATGGAAAAATGAATAAGTGGAGAACTGAATCTGTGGAAAAGTGGAAAAGAGAATGAGTTGAAAAGTGAAGGAGCGGAAAAGTGAATGAGGTGAAAAGTGAATGATTTGAAAACTGGAAAAGACAATGAGTGAAAAAAGAATGAGTGGAAAAGAGAATGAGTGGAAAAGTGAATTAGTGGAACAGTAAATGAGAGAAAAGTGAATGAGTGGAAAAGTGAATGAGTGGAAAAGTGAATGAGTGGAAAAGTGAATGAGTGGAAAAGAGAATAAGTTGTAAAGCGAATGTGTGGAAAAGTGAAGGAGCGGAAAAGTTAATGAGGTGAAAAGTGAATAATTGGAAAAGTGGAAAAGTCAATGAGTGGAAAAGAGAATGAGTGGAAAAGTGAATGAGTGGAAAAGTGAATGAGTAGAAAAATGAGTGAGTGGAAAATTGAATGAGTGGAGAAGTGAATCTGTGGAAAAGTGAATGAGTGGAAAGTGAATGGCTGGAATAGTGAATGAGTGGAAATGTGAGTGAGTGGAAAAGTGAAGGAGAGGAAAAGTAAATGAGGTGAAAAGTGAATGATTGGAAAAGTGGAAAAGAGGATGAGTGGAAAAGTGAATGAGTGGAGAAGTGAATCTAAGGAAAAGTGAAAAAGTGGAAAAGAGAAAGAGTGGAAAAGTGAATAAGTGGAGAAGTGAATCTAAGGAAAAGTGAAGGAGTGGAAAAGTGAATCTGTGGAAAAGAGAATGAGTGGAACTGTGAGTGAGTGGAAAAGTGAAGGAGAGGAAAAGTAAATGAGTTGAAAAGTGATTGATTGGAAATGTGGAAAAGTCAATGAGTGAAAAGAGAATGTGTGGAAAATGGAATGGGTGGAAAAGTGAATGAGTGGAAATGTGAGTGAGTGGATAAGTGAATGAGTGGAGAAGTGAATGTGTGGAAAAGTGAGTGAGTGGAAAAGAGAATGCGTGGAAAAGAGAATGAGTGGAAAAGTGAGTGAGTGGAAAAGTGAATGAGTGGAACTGTGAGTGAGTGGAACTGTGAGTGAGTTGAAAAGTGAATGAGTGGAAAGAGTGGATAAGTGAATGAGAGGAAAAGTGTATATTGGTAAAAGAGAATGACTGGAAAATTTAATGAGTGGAAAAGAAGATGAGTGGAAAATTGAAAGAGTGGAAAAGTGAAGGTGTGGAAAAGTTAATGAGTGGAAAAGTTAATGAGTGGAAAAGTGAATGTGTGGAAAAGGAATGGATTGAAAAGCGAATGAGTATAAAACGAATGAGTGAAAAAGCAAATGAAGAAAAATTGAATTAGTGGAAAAGTCCTAATATCGTTATAAATGTTTAGAAATCATAAATTTGTATTGAAAAAGTGATTTATTCGTTTTATGAACCTGCCATATTCCCCGCAAGATAGGTGCAACGTTTTGTCTAATTAATTCACTAACTAGCCATATCACCATTACCCCGTAGGTATAGGCAAAAAGGATAGACTGCCACACTACTCTGTATTTTCATACACTCCTTGCATCATTCACGTTCATGCATTGTTTCACAAATATTCTTATATTGTTCTGACTTTCGACTCCACCCGACTCAAATAGTTGATTAATTTGATCTTGATTTCGGCGTCATATATACTCCTTGTACTCCTTTCTCCGCTCATCCGCTCTACATGTCCAAACCATCCTAACGTTTCCTTAAAATTCTTATCCATTACGCCTCCAACAGTCTTGCATCCTTTCCGGATCTACGTTTTTACTACGCATGTGCCTCAGGGTTCTCTACGGCATTCAGTAAAATAATTAAACTTTCTGGCAGTTCTCCCATTACAATCCCCAATATATTCCATCTTTAACACATTTCAATCCACAGTTGTACCACTTCAAAGAAACACCTCTAAGAACTTTAAAATATTGTGAAGACAGATAGAAATATTTACTATCTACTGTTTACAAAAACTTATTGAAATATTGTTGCGTGAAAGAAGCTTTCCAGTAATAAGTTATGTATTTTCAAAGCATTGTAAATGGATAATTAATCAAATATTTCTTCTGGTTGTTTAGTTTTGGAACTGACAAGAAAACGCCACAACAACTTCATGGACGATTTCCTACGTGTTCGCATATTCTGTTTATAAGTACCTACTATGGTAGAAGGTTATTCCTATTCCATGGAGGAATATGTTTTTCCTCCACAGTTATTCCGTATCGTACTTTTTTTAATACTACGGATATGCCTTGCAAATACATTATTTCGCGATTTTCCTGTAGAAATAACAAAAATATTCGTTAAAATTATCAGTTTCTCACTGTACGTATATTTTAAATGTCCTCCATATTTAGAGCCAATGAAAATGACAGTTTAGGTAATACTGGTTTCGTACGCTTTTTTATTTTGTTATATTCATGCGATAGCGGTTTATATTTAGAAAAGTTATATTTGTGTTGAATTTCAAAGTCCACACCTCTATATTGTTTTTTGTTTGTTTGTTTTGAAGGAATGTGCGGGGTTTGTAAATCTCATATATACGTAATTTCAATGTCTCTCACCTGGTGTCGTTAGAGTATATAGTCTAACATAGTTTTAAGCTCCCGCATGTTATTTTTGAAGATAATATCTATACTTAAAGCCAAAACGTAAAATATATGAAATTTCCTTGATAGAAAAAAATCGCAAAGCATGCAAAAAAATTATTAAATAATAAAGTTTTGTTATTTAAATTTTAAAGAAATGAAATAATTCACAGCGTATCTTTAAAGGAAACTGGGAAATTTGTCCAGAGAATTTTTGCTGCATTGTAAACGAGTCAAGTTTTATTAAATATTTTCATAATTTTCGCTTAATTATCATCGTTTTTTAATATCAGCGCGCTCCTTCTAACATTCCTACTAACATGAATCTCCCTTTCAAACAATCTTCTTTTTTTTTAACGCCTTCTAAGGAGCTTTAAGGTGTCTTCATAGAGGTGTCAGTAGTAGTACCACATGATGGAGACAACTGTTGGATGTTTGGGCAATGTTTTTGCCGATGTTAGCCAATCTAAAGGCAAACATCTTCAGTATGTGATTCCCCGCTTCAGAATAACTTCAGCATCCTACAGATCGGAGTTGAGTCCAGTTAGTTATTCATTGTAAGTACGACACGTTAATAAACAGTAATGTTTAAACTTTACGTATGTAATATATTGTAAAATGTTGTGTTTTTATATACGAGTTGATTATTTGCCATTTTGGTAAAAAAACAAGTATTTAAATATCTCTTCGTTTCATCCTAATTACTACAAGAAACAACTATTTACGTGAGGGAGATGGTAAAATATGCATTAAAGTTCTATTTTGTGCATGTTTTTTCCATCTCCGCCGGCGTAAATAGTGGTTTCTTGAATTGGTTAAGTGGAAACGAAGTGTTATTTCATTACTTTGTGGAAACAAATTTAGAAATAACCGAAGCATTGACATTTTACTGTCATTTTAAGTGAGACACATCTTCACTAACCTATTTTTAAATTAACGTAGTAATAACTTCTAAAGTGTTGAAATAATAGACCGGTTGGTGGCTGAGTTGACATCGCGTTTGGGTTTCCCATTCAGGCGTAGTGTGTTCAATTCCTCGGCTGGCTAAGTCCTCCATCACAACTCAAGCAACATTTTCCGCTTACTGTGGTGGTGTAGGAGATTTTAAAATATTGTCAGGTTATTCGTAACCCGGGAATGTTTGTCTTCCTTAAAACAAAAAAAAAACGCAACCAAAGTTTTTCAAATAATTTTACAATATTGATTTTTTAACAGGGTTTTAAACAAGCGTATACGTTACGAACGTAAGCGTTACGAACAATTCCTATACATTGTTCATTAATGAACAAATATACAAGAATCATTTTTTACTAAAACATATTTATGCAAGATATTTTCGCATGAATGGCGTATTCTACAACCCCAACTTATTTAAAAAGTTCTGGCAAAATTTTTGCAAAGTCGCTGTGTCTGCACATTTTAGAATCTTTGTTTTTTAAACCGTAACTTTGTAAAAGGTGGAACTCCATATTATTAATAAAGCACATAATGATAAAAACCAAATTTCATTCTACTTTTGTTTCTTTCCAACCGAAATGGTTTCGGATAATTACATCCATTTCCAAACTGGTACATTTTCACTTTATGTAGGTTTTTATTAACTATCCCACAACCAAGTGGGAGAGTAGTTAGTATCCAAAATTACTATCCTCCTTATATTAGCTTAAATAATTGAAATATCATTTTAGTATTATACGTATTCCTGCGCAAATACATAAGTTACCATTAAAAATTGACTGAATAATTGTAATTTATATAGTTTAAAAGCCCAAAAGACAGAAAATGCATGGGGTCGTCGGAAGACCCACTTGGTTACAGACGTTTTGTTTGGCATCTTGGTTGGCCTGTCAAAAGTTAAAAAAGGCTCCAGATTCTTCTAGTCAGGATTAATAGGCAGATAGTATTAAGTTTTCAGTAAAAAATGCCGTGTATTTTGTGCATATCTGAATAAAACATCAGTAAAATTAGTTGATATTTCACAATATTGAATGAACCAGAAACAAAACAAAGACGAGAAAAAATGACTTTAAACAATATTATTTCAACTCACTTCTGTTTTATGATTTTAGTTCAAAATTTTTGCATTTTCGAGGGATTTAGTTATCACTCATTATGTACTCAATCATCAGATTAGGTATTCAATCAATGTCAATCTCATGTTAGGAATGTGAATTTTGAAAATAATATTTTTATCCATATTTTCAAATTTCCTTACAAGGGTGATAAAATAAATTCATAAAATCCTGGTTGTAGGACAAATCGGTTTTTTGCTAGATTCTTGCTTATCTGAATTAATCAGTTTAGTGGTAAAAATCTGGAGGCCTGAAAATAACAACAGTAAACATTCTTATTGTAACTCGATCCACGTGAAAATTAATGTAAAATGTATCTTCCAAACTCAAAAAAGTTGGGAACCCTTCTACTGAAATATAATAGACAGTTGCTATAGGCCTTAGTCGTAAGTCACTAGATATAAGTCTTAAATGTAAGTCACTACTTTTAGTATTTATTATTTAATAAATGTATTTTTACAGTGCACTGATTTTTCATTATTATAAATATTATTATTATTATTACAATTCAGTACATACTTACAAATCTTATTATTATCATAACTATTACAATTCAGTACCTACTTACAAATCTGATTTCACTTAAATTCAAATTTCAGTGAATATTCTAGTTTTGATTTATTAAAAAAGAGAAAATTAGATATATATTTATGATTATAAAATTAACAGATCTAAAATATTGCTAATTTATTAAAAATCTCTTCAAAATATTCGTCTTCCTGTTGAAAACGGGATTACAGGCCCTTACCGAATGAATTGAAAAAAAAGATTGTATTAACGCGACGTTGGAACACGTTTTCATAAAAATCACTATATTTTCGTCATTATATAATTCACATGGGAAACGCGGGTGCATGAACTCGTATTTGGATACATTATGAAAGCGCTGAACTGATACACAAACATTAATGTACGGTAAATAATGTATGGTTTATTAGTACGAGGGTAAGTCTATAAACATCATGCGAATCCCTGCTGCCAATATATTTTTGTATAAGACAGAATAATGTTCCTTGAGAACAAATAAAAAGTGAAAAGAGTGCAGTGCCGCCAAGGAAAGCAGCCAGGCGGGAGGAGCTAGGGGCCTAGGTTCTAGGAGCCAGGGGCCAGGGGTCAGGAGCCAGGGGCCAGGGGCCAGGGGCAGGGTCTGGGGCCAGTAGTAGCTACACAGAGTTAGGTCTTTTACGAAATTTAATGAAGCGATGATAATGGCCAATCCTAACCCTTACTTCGTTTATTGTTTCCATACATAAATTTTCATCCGCGCGATATTTATTCCTACCTCAAAGAATGCTCCCAAGAATAAATTACTTTGAGTTTCATGTTTACTAAAAGACTCATTTTTTGTTTGCACCCATAATGTATTTACATGTATTATCTTCTAAAGGGAAGGCCAAGGTTAAGATGGAGCGACAACGTCCTCAAAGATTTGTCTGCCTTGGAGCTTCGAAACTGGAGAGAGCTGGCGCGGGACCGAGATGAGTGGAGGAAGACTCTTGAGGAGGCCAAGACCCACCAGGGGTTGTAGAGCCAAAAGTGATGATGATGATGATCTTCTAAATATTTTATAAATTTTTCAAATTGCATTTTTTTAAATTTCTCATCCTTCAATTGTCTCAATATTCTTGGTGGTTCTCATTTAATGAAGCTAGGAGTTCTTGTTTGGTCTTCAGGACCTCTGTGTTTCTTCACGGTCATACATTGATCTACCACATATGTGCCTTAAGGATCTCACTCCTAAAGCATTTAGTCTACTTTTATTCTCTCTCTTCCAGTTCCACGCCTTACTGCTAAGACTGGCCGCATACATACGTTTTCCGTATTCGATTTCCGAATTCGTTTTCCATATTCGGACATCCGAATGCACGGAATCCGTAGAAAATACATTAACTGCCGCACACGTTCGTTTTAGTTCCGAACGGAACAAATTCCTTACGCACGTTCCGAATGCGAGCCGGCGCGTTCGGAGAAACCGAATGGCAATAACCTAATGACGTCATGAGGAACGTAGCTCTTGCATACATTTTGTTTGTGCCGACGCAAATGTTCGGAAATTTCCGTTCAGTAATTCAGTGTTGCCAACGGATCTTGACCTAATATCGCCGTTTCTCATACATAAGGTAGCGTAAAGTAGCCGAATTTACTGTTAGGTGGGACATGTTTAAAATTGATGTTTTTACGTGAAAATAAAAATTTCGTGGGGGGGGGGGGGGGGGCTAGAGAATTTCGGGACATGTTTAAAATCAATGTTTTTGAAGTAGCTTAATTGGCGACCAGTTGCCTTTTAGATTTTTTCGGTGCCGATTATCGCTCTGAGTAGCCTAAATGGCGATATACGCCCTTATTGGCAACACTGGTACTGACGTTTATACATTCCGAATGAAGAAAAACGAAAGTTTGCGCTAGTCGCACGGAATTCAGAATACGGAAAACGAATTCGGAAATCGAATACGGAAAACGTATGTATGCGGCCAGCCTAATACACCAGGGTTGGAAACAGCGCACAAATTTGGACTGCATTAAAGCTTACTTATGCTCAAATGCTCAATGCATATACTTCGTTGACGATTTTATTTTAAAGACTCCCCAAGAATTACAGTTGTCCCAGAGAAAGGACGTGCGTACGTTATTGACGAAAAATTGACTGAATACGAAAAAGATAAAAGAAAATATATGAAGCCTTTTTCGACCTCTCACCGGGACTATTACTATATGGTTGGAAGTTCAAATATCAGAAAAAAGAACCCGGTTGAAGGTTGTTTAAAACACTTGTTAAAAAATCACAAGAAAATGTTATATAAAATTTTATCGGGTGGCTCACATTGTCAAGTACCCATGTATTTAAAAAAATATATTTTTAGAACAATTATTAATGCCATAGCAGCAAAATTTTAATAAATTCCAATTGTGTTCGGTAAAAGTGCATCGAAACTGCAACTCAACGGAGTAACTTTATCTAATAGAAAATAATGCAATAATTTCTGTTTTCAGTTCTGGATAAAAATGCATCGGAAAGACCCGCTGCAAAAATGTTTTTCGATAAAGAATCGTTCTTTACCCAAAGCACTGTCTGCTGACAATGTTTGTAGAATTTACAATGTGATGAACAAACAAATAAAATAGACGAAAAGTTATTTGTGAAAGGTAATCACTAAAATATTTCGGTAACGCTGACTACTGTTTTACCTGCCACAGGTGACATCTATATTATATAGGTAGAAAAAAACACACGCGTATTAAAATGCAACATTGTGTCAAAATTTCAAAGCAATCCGTGAAGAGCTTTCGGAGAGTCAAGATTTTGAACGAACGAACGCTTACCCTGTCTTAGTATTAAGTTATTATTTATATCCTGACGAAGCTTGATCTAAGCGAAACTGGTCGAAGTGAAAAATAATAAAAACACGTGGTTAAAAACAAAGTGTGTGAGTTAATTATAAATATAATATCTAACCACTAAGTAATTGCTTTATCCAGAAAAATTTACATTTTTATTTATGTGGAAGATTTAAGGTATTTGTTGGGCTAAATTGAAAATGATATTACACTAGATTACTGAACAAACAAAATGTGAAATTACAGTAGATTAGTGAACATAGAAAATATAGTATTACGTCACTGAAGAAAATTAATTTTAATCGCTGAGGAGATATAGTCATAGAAGTGGGTGGTGGGCGTGTCTGGTGTGCCAGAAGTACAGTCAATTACAGGTCGGAAATTGGTCAAACACATTTGATTCTATAATTTCTTTCTTGAAAAGTTAATCTATTTCGCAGGCCTGTCTGGTGTCTAGGATTCGAAATGTCTTATTTCGATTTCAGTTTTCTTTCAATTATTTATTTAATTGAGTGGGTACCAAACGAGAGTCCCAACTTCCCCCAACCGTCTGAAGCCAGTGAGACTATGGCATCACAAATTGGAGTATGTTGCAAGGCTGACACGGAGAAACATGTATATTGCAGATTTATTAAAAATCTCTCCAAATAAGTGGTAATCATGGTAAAAACGAGACTTCAAGCCGCTTCCTGATAAAGTGTTAGTAAATTCATAATGACCAGGATGTTTTTTCGGAGAAGGTGGTGGGGAGGGTGTGATGTTTTGAATATCCACAAAAACAAACGATAAATAATAAACGAACGTGCTCAAAAAAAATTTTTTGTTTAGACAACGACGGAAGATTTATGGACAGACAGGCCTGGAGTAAACAGATTCCCACGGGAAAGGAGACCGGAGAGACAGTCGAGTTTTGAACTTGGGTGGATTGACAGCCCCGAGAAAGGGATACAAATCAGAAGTGTTGTTTGAAATTGCAGTTAATTATTGAATTCAAATGGTATTAGAGAATATTGCGGAATATTGAATTAAAGTGAAAGATTATTGATCCGGTGTTTGTGTGAAGTGAAAGTGGTTCGACTTAGTGGGAAAACAATTAATAATAATGACAATAATAATAATTGGATAATTTGTAGAGCGCCGTTTTGTAAAAACCCACCTCAGGGGCGCCAGGTGTTGTGCAATCGCGATTGTGTTATAAAGTTGTGTTGATTTAAACGTGATTTCGTATACAGTTTGAACTAGATTGCTTGTCTTAAAAACATGAAAATAATAAAAATAATGATTGCGTTTTTAAAATAGAGTGAATGTACCTAAAGGCAGGAAGTGTTTAATCGGGCTAAGTTGTTGATTTGGCGAGATGGCATTCTATCCACGGAGACCGAAAGCCAGAGAATCAAATAGATTATTGACTGTGGGTTCGAATCCTAACAGATTAGGGAGGTACAATTTTATTTACAGGAATATTTAATTGCCCTTTTATAAGCGTAGGGAGGAGGTCGAAAATTGAAGTGATTTAGCTATATAGTGTAACCAGGTAAGCTTCACGCTGAGAATGAGAGGTGCCTAACTGGGTGAGTTTTTTATATTATTTATTAAATTTCAGAGGACCTTTTTAAAAGACGGATACAACCGAGGTACAGGAACTAAGTTTACGACACCTGCCGCCCAAATAATGTTATCATTAACAGGGATGTGCTAGGCGAACCGTCAATCAGCTGTGAGCGAGAGACGAGTCAACGACCTTTTCATATATAGGCCGAGAGGCGCGGAGTACAGTCAGTCAAAGGGGAAGTTTTGCTAGCGTATGCCGTCCCAAATTGAAAGCGATCGGATGCAACCAGACGGAACGAAATGAAAACTTTTCTTCTGTTATTTGACTTTCTAATTTAATACTTTTCATCTATTATTTGACTTTCTAAGTTACGAATTGGGATGCACAAAAACAAATCTAAAGTCGAAAGAGGGGGATGGTAATCTCCGAAATAAAACTACCAACCGAACAACTTTTCTCAACAGGTATCTTTCGAGAGGTAGGCAGCCTCTTTAAATTAAATGCAAAAAATCAAACCAATTATCCGTTTATACCTTACCTGAGAGGATAGGTATTCAGTAGAAGTTACCCATACCTAATACACGAGGATGCTAGTAACCTCATAAAATAAATACTGGAACCAAATATTAAAATACAGACAGTCCTCATTCCAAATTTGGCATTTCGAGTAGACCTTACATATATCTCACATGATAATTGGCTGAATGGGTAGGCACACAACCTATCGTTAATAAGCAGGCAAAATGTCGACAAGATCGTCGTGTGTTACCTATGTATTGACCTAGAAAGGGATGTAAATCCCCGACGGCGTGGGAGTTACAACGTTTTCTGGAGGTGGCACGTAACTTAGGACCTTGCGTGTCACATTTTCGCGACTAGATTCGTGACAAGGGATGTCATGGTTTTCCCCTTCTACACTCAGTAAAGTAGATTTTCCTGGAGGTGTTTGAGATTGGGGCAATTCTGAAATTGGTGATGAGACCTGGTTTTCTTTATTCTGGCGTGAAGGTTGCCGATTTGGAACAAGGGGAGACCCGGCCGGTTGTGATATCCAGACACGCAGATATCGATCGCCTTGCTCAAATTATCATCCATCAGTTTTGTTTGGTAAGAGGAGGAGTCAATCTTAGCTTGAAAAAAATTCATTTCCTTTCCTCTCCTTCCCCTCTCAAAATATATACATGGATGGCGCCGACAACTAACACCATAAACTTATCGTATGTATATCACATATATAAAATCTAACACTTTATTATATTCACATTACCCTACGATAGGTGGAATCGAGTAGCTAGTGGGGGGGGAGCAGGCGACTTAGAAGATAAGGTTTATGAAATGGTTTTAAAACACAGCGGTAATGGATTCAACTCACTCTATCTCAAAAGAACCAAGGGATACCACACATACATAAATAACTAGGTTTCTAAACCGAGAAACAAAAACCCAACACAACGTTCGGTGAAGCCTTTTTATACTGAACCGTCACGTGAAATGAGTACGTTCAAGGTCGTACGTCACGTAGACAAACTAGGATGTACACTCTTGAAGGGGTGTGTAATAAAGAAAAGACGGCAGGGAGGACCTTCCCTCCCCGGATATATATATATAACCAAAGCCTTATGGAAAAGTTACCTACGGGACTTAAGGAAAATTATCGTAGAAAGAAGAGAAGGAAAAGTTTGAAGTAAAAAGGGCAGATCATTACATCTGATGCCGCAAACCAGGAGAGATAGATTTAAAAGCTGGCTTGAGTTCATTACTGTTGTTGAGGAAAAAATGGATTTCATAAACCTTATTAATTCACACTAACAGCAAAAGAAATGGTACCTATCGTCAAAAATGATAACAGAGACATCGTACTTCAAAGGCAAAATAGAATAAACAGACAGACCCGGAAAACATTGAATTCATTGTGACGACAAAAACATCTAAAATGTTCATAAACAACGAAGCCAAAGGATAAACAAACATCGAAATCGGATTAATTATAACACAAGAATTAGAATAACTGTAAACAATTATTGTTTATTCCAGATCTAAAAGGCAGAGAATGTTTAAGTCATAAATAACACAGACGGACAAAAAACCATCGGATCACAGCCGAGGACACAAAATAAAAACAAATCAACATGGAAATAAATAACACTCGAACATAATACAAATAACGTATTGAGATGAAACAACACTGTTTAAACAATTAACTCAGAGTTTAAAATTCGAAAATAAACAAGTGTGACATGACATATTGAATTTCTACCCATAGAGACACAAAAACACTTGAAAAAAGCTGAGGGCGGGAAAAAACTCACCAGTAGAACAAGCCGATAATCACGGGAACCAAAGAATAAACAGATGCTAGGTTAGAAACGAAGAACAGGGGCGCTCAACATTTTGGAAGAATTAAAATAAAATTTAAAATAAAAATAAATACAGAGGTATTCGAGAAACGTAAATTACCTATAGTTATTTCTAATCCCATCGACTAACACGTGGAAGCGAGATTACCCGCTGGGCTTAGAACTAAAGGGAGGCTGTGATGTTTTGAATATCCACAAAAACAAACGATAAATAATAAACGAACGTGCTCAAAAAAATTTTTTTGTTTAGACAACGACGGAAGATTTATGGACAGACAGGCCTGGAGTAAACAGATTCCCACGGGAAAGGAGACCGGAGAGACAGTCGAGTTTTGAACTTGGGTGGATTGACAGCCCCGAGAAAGGGATACAAATCAGAAGTGTTGTTTGAAATTGCAGTTAATTATTGAATTCAAATGGTATTAGAGAATATTGCGGAATATTGAATTAAAGTGAAAGATTATTGATCCGGTGTTTGTGTGAAGTGAAAGTGGTTCGACTCAGTGGGAAAACAATTAATAATAATGACAATAATAATAATTGGATAATTTGTAGAGCGCCGTTTTGTAAAAACCCACCTCAGGGGCGCCAGGTGTTGTGCAATCGCGATTGTGTTATAAAGTTGTGTTGATTTAAACGTGATTTCGTATACAGTTCGAACTAGATTGCTTGTCTTAAAAACATGAAAATAATAAAAATAATGATTGCGTTTTTAAAATAGAGTGAATGTACCTAAAGGCAGGAAGTGTTTAATCGGGCTAAGTTGTTGATTTGGCGAGATGGCATTCTATCCACGGAGACCGAAAGCCAGAGAATCAAATAGATTATTGACTGTGGGTTCGAATCCTAACAGATTAGGGAGGTACAATTTTATTTACAGGAATATTTAATTGCCCTTTTATAAGCGTAGGGAGGAGGTCGAAAATTGAAGTGATTTAGCTATATAGTGTAACCAGGTAAGCTTCACGCTGAGAATGAGAGGTGCCTAACTGGGTGAGTTTTTTTATATTATTTATTAAATTTCAGAGGACCTTTTTAAAAGACGGATACAACCGAGGTACAGGAACTAAGTTTACGACACCTGCCGCCCAAATAATGTTATCATTAACAGGGATGTGCTAGGCGAACCGTCAATCAGCTGTGAGCGAGAGACGAGTCAACGACCTTTTCATATATAGGCCGAGAGGCGCGGAGTACAGTCAGTCAAAGGGGAAGTTTTGCTAGCGTATGCCGTCCCAAATTGAAAGCGATCGGATGCAACCAGACGGAACGAAATGAAAACTTTTCTTCTGTTATTTGACTTTCTAATTTAATACTTTTCATCTATTATTTGACTTTCTAAGTTACGAATTGGGATGAACAAAAACAAATCTAAAGTCGAAAGAGGGGGATGGTAATCTCCGAAATAAAACTACCAACCGAACAACTTTTCTCAACAGGTATCTTTCGAGAGGTAGGCAGCCTCTTTAAATTAAATGCAAAAAATCAAACCAATTATCCGTTTATACCTTACCTGAGAGGATAGGTATTCAGTAGAAGTTACCCATACCTAATACACGAGGATGCTAGTAACCTCATAAAATAAATACTGGAACCAAATATTAAAATACAGACAGTCCTCATCCCAAATTTGGCATTTCGAGTAGACCTTACATATATCTCACATGATAATTGGCTGAATGGGTAGGCACACAACCTATCGTTAATAAGCAGGCAAAATTTCGACAAGATCGTCGTGTGTTACCTATGTATTGACCTAGAAAGGGATGTAAATCCCCGACGGCGTGGGAGTTACAACGTTTTCTGGAGGTGGCACGTAACTTAGGACCTTGCGTGTCACATTTTCGCGACTAGATTCGTGACAAGGGATGTCATGGTTTTCCCCTTCTACACTCAGTAAAGTAGATTTTCCTGGAGGTGTTTGAGATTGGGGCAATTCTGAAATTGGTGATGAGACCTGGTTTTCTTTATTCTGGCGTGAAGGTTGCCGATTTGGAACAAGGGGAGACCCGGCCGGTTGTGATATCCAGACACGCAGATATCGATCGCCTTGCTCAAATTATCATCCATCAGTTTTGTTTGGTAAGAGGAGGAGTCAATCTTAGCTTGAAAAAAATTCATTTCCTTTCCTCTCCTTCCCCTCCCAAAATATATACATGGATGGCGCCGACAACTAACACCATAAACTTATCGTATGTATATCACATATATAAAATCTAACACTTTATTATATTCACATTACCCTACGATAGGTGGAATCGAGTAGCTAGTGGGGGGGGAGCAGGCGACTTAGAAGATAAGGTTTATGAAATGGTTTTAAAACACAGCGGTAATGGATTCAACTCACTCTATCTCAAAAGAACCAAGGGATACCACACATACATAAATAACTAGGTTTCTAAACCGAGAAACAAAAACCCAACACAACGTTCGGTGAAGCCTTTTTATACTGAACCGTCACGTGAAATGAGTACGTTCAAGGTCGTACGTCACGTAGACAAACTAGGATGTACACTCTTGAAGGGGTGTGTAATAAAGAAAAGACGGCAGGGAGGACCTTCCCTCCCCGGATATATATATATAACCAAAGCCTTATGGAAAAGTTACCTACGGGACTTAAGGAAAATTATCGTAGAAAGAAGAGAAGGAAAAGTTTGAAGTAAAAAGGGCAGATCATTACAAGGGGAAGAAGACGGAAGGTAGGAAAGAAGCTGGTTATTCCAATCTGGTCATCAAACACGGCGATTAATTCGGAATGGTGGTCCTTCATCAGGGCGATATTGTAAGAATATATATATATTTTTTTGTTTATTGGTTTAATAGGTACAGTTATAATGTATACATATTACAAAGTTGTTTTTTTTTTAAATATCAAAAAGAGTAAAGTAACACACCTTTTCTTTGAGCAAACGCTCGTGTTAAAAAGGTGGGGAAACGTAATTAATTACTATTTTAACATATTTTAAACAAAGAAAAATAAAATACAGTTTACAGACAATTGTTGTAAAAAAATAATAGAAAAAAGGGGGAGAGAAAAAAAGAAGAAAGCAGAAAAAACGATATCTAATATTATTTTAGAGAATTATGATATTATTTTAAAAGTGTAATAATTAAAGAAATACTGCTGAATTATATTTTAAATTGTGAATTTGAATTTCAAAAATTTTTTTTGTAATCTTACATCTAGAGGTAATTCGTTAAACCATTTCACTCCAGTGATGGTTTTGCAGCACGGGGAGGTTATAGAACCTTGCACATTTGGTATGTTGCTGTTTAAAAAAAGTATTTGGTTTTCGTTGTTGAAAGAATCTTTATGAGATTGTAAAAGTGATGTTTTTTAAAAATGATTAGCAGAGAAGGGACTTTAAATTCTATAAATAATCTGATGGTGGGGTAATCACATGTCTTATTTAAAATTATTTTTATTAATATTCTCTGGATGATTTCTAAAGGTAAGAGAGAGGTTTTGAATACACCACCTCAGCCAACAATTCCATATTGCAATGCACATTGAATCAGTGAAAAAAAAAATATAAGGGCGGAGTGAAAAAACTTTTTTTCAAATTTCGTGTTTCCTATATTACCAATGGGTGCCTTGGTAGTACCCTATAAAGTACACAAAATATCATCAAATTCCAACTTCCAACTTCAATATATTCATATGCATTTCACTCCTAGAGACACTGATTCCTAGATTCCTACCCAACCCTCATACCATTTACCTTCCCGGAACCTCATCCCCTTCGTTTCTTTAAGACCCTCCCCACAGTATACCAGAAGATGGCATACGCCCTGAGGGAAATTATTTTCCTCAGGGCCTCCTGTGTGGGGTTAATGTAAAGTAAAAAAAAAGTCACCAATCAACCATGGAGAACGTCGTGTGGGCTTGGTCACACTTCCAGGGATATTATGTTCAGTGGCAATACGTAAATGTAATACATAATGAATGTCTTCAAATATAACAGGTATATTGTGTTATAATAACAATATTTATAAACAGGGAAATTTCTTCTAACATTACTCAAGACGAGATAAAGCTCACCCCACCAGTACATGACCCACTACGATAAAAAGCATGACCCCGGGGGTTTACGGCCTATAAAGTTGTTTAATAATAGTCTTTCTCGTAGGTTTCCTAGAAAAAGGAAAATGAAAAGCTGGATTTAAAATCGAACCAATATTGTTTTTTTTAATTTTTGCTTTTAAATTCAGGTAGCGACAGTGCCGAATTTAGGCCTAGGTTACATAGGCAGCTGCCTAGGGCGGCATTATATAGGGGGGCGGCATTTAGCCGAAACTATAAATTAATAATATGTCATTATTTAGGGTTTGGAAATGAAAACAACTTGCTTGGCTGGGCTGTCAAAAACGAAAGAGAGTTTATTACATATCATATGCACTGATTCCGGTAATGTCCCAGTTGTTTACATTTGAAACATTTAATCTTCAACTTTGACAGATGGCCGCCATCTTTAGTTTTTCTCTATTGGCTTGACTTTTTTCTTATGTTGGTCCTATTGGTTTTTCTGTTGAAAACTATCAAACGCAACACTGTCATTACCACTGACTTCCGGGCCATTTCTAATAATTTAGAATTAATGGCATCCATTGTAATGGACAATCCCCAATATTCTATAGCCACAATCATGGGAGAAAAAATTTCCTTTAATCCAGCAAGCATTGATGAATCGATCCATTCGTCATTAATCTTGAATCCAGTTCCCGCCAACTTCTGACCAGTTTCCACTAACTGAGTAACGTATGGATTCATGGAGATACAAGTCTACTTGATATGAGGTTTCTCAACAGACTTATCCTTCTGGTAAATCCCGAATAATCATACAACGATTTGAATTTATCCGAAAGTTACTTTGTTGTTTTTACTTCTTTTATAAAAGAAGTAAAAACAACAAAGTAACTTTCGGATAAATTCAAATCGTTGTATGATTATTCGGGATTTACCAGAAGGATAAGTCTGTTGAGAAACCTCATATCAAGTAGACTTGTATCTCCATGAATCCAAGTCAATGGAGGGATATATTGTCAATATCAACTTGGCTTTGGCCTTGGCATCTTCTGCAACTGCATTTGTGCTTGACCTTCCTCTGGCTTAATGCACCCTAGCGTTCCTTCCAACACTAAGATATTTTCTGCCGCAAAGCACAATTCACTATAGTTTTCGCGTCCTTTGAGTTTGGGTGCGCTCACAACAATTAATGAATTAGACTCCATTATGTTTTCTGACAACTCGACTGCACAAACACTAAACACAACTAACTGTTCTATTTCTGCAACTTATCAATGTCCTGATGATACATCGTCGCGGAGAAACTAGTTGATCAAACCAGGAATGTCCTGGGCACATAACCTGTTAATAATATGACATTAATGTTCGGAAATGAAAACAACGTGCTTGCCTAGGTTTAGATTTTATTACACATCATAGACAAGTTAAGTACGCAAAGACATGGTGTTTTGAGCATATTTAGATATAACAAGTTTCCAGATTTTACAATAATGTAAATAAATAATACGAGAGATATGGTATCAACTAGAATGCCTCCATTAGGTCGTTAGACTTGTTATTGATAATGTTAAAACGGACTAGAGTTTAAACTTGAAGCGTGTTCTAAATATTTGGGAATAATAGTAAATATAAGAAAAAAATAACTCACTAAACCCCGTAAAACATATTTCCCAAATCAATAAATTCTGCACATACACTGTTTTGGGAAATGTGTTTTAAAGTAGGTATATTTATTGGTATTTTTTTGCCTCGGGCGGCTTGCTACCCAAACACGGCCCTGGGTACAGACTGGGCCGGGGAAGTACCTACATCAACTTAATCGGTTGGTTCTAAAATATATTCACCATAAAACCCATTTCGAATTATTTACCTTTCATTACTGCCAGCTGAAGTGCTCCCTTTTTAATATGCTTTTATCGACTTTAAAACTTTTTTAACACTTGAAAAATATGGTAAACTCGTATATACAGACCTAACCGCACGTGTGTTTGGGAAATATCCAGATATGCTGGAATATAATTTGAATGTTAGGGGAAGTGCGCTAATGATAAGCGTAAGCAAAAATATTTAATAAAGCATGGCCATTTTGAAATAGAGCAAAAATCTCTTGAAAAATATCAAGTAGCATTTAAAAAAACACTGATTTTTTCGTACCTCTAACACGGTTAAAAAATAACCAGATGTGCTTTTATAATTTTCGGAACATCATGTGATTTTTTTTTTCTATCGAGGGAATTTCATATAATTATCTTTTCCAATTGGCAATTGTATAGAGATTATCTCCAAAAATATAATATGTATTTTTAAAGGACTTAAAAACTTAAAGTGTTCAAAAGAATTTAGGGTTATAATTTTTAGAAATTCAGATAGCAGGATACATAGATTATTTAAGAACAACGAGGAGAATCTATTTCAGTCGCAGTAGAAGCAAAATATAATGCAACTTAACTATCCCGCAGCCAAGTGGGGGAGTAGGTAGTACCAAAAATTACTACCCTCAGTATATTAGCTTAAATACTTTACATATTACTTTGGTATTTTACGTATTCCTCCGCAAATACATAAGTTACCATTAACAATTGATTAAATAATTGGGATTTCTATAGGTTAAAAACCCATAAGACGGAAAAATGTATGGGGTTGTCGGAAGACCCACATGGTTACAGAAGTTTGGTTTGGCATCTTGGCTTGTCAAGAGTTAGTATCTATTTCGTTTAAATTAATATCGGGATAATTTAATATTCTTTCTTTGTAGGCTTTTAACTATTTCTTCATTAATTAAATCCATTTTTTTTACTTAAGCACCTGTTTCAGGATCTTATTTTGGGTTAAATAAAAAAAAACTAATCTAAAAACCTTTTTTCATGTATTATGTCACATCGTTAGTAATGGTGGCCAAGAAACATGAACATGACGAATTTATCAATTTTAATTATAAGAAAATAGCTATTAATGCCCCTCATTGTAAATGAACTGATACAAAGTGTTTTTAAAAAAGTATTTTTTTATATTAAGGATGTCCAGCAAATCTGGATAGTTACTGAATGTTTTAATGCTTCAGTGATATCAGAATTATTATATTTTTGCTTTGGGCGTTTGCTTTAATGAAGGTCCGTAATTCTTGAAAATACGAGAATCAATATGATATTATGTATTACAGGCCTGCGGCGTATCGGAATTTTCCATAAAAAATTCCAATAAGATTTGTCTTTGTCCATCCCTGATCTAAGACTTTTTAATGATGTGCGAGTTGTATATAAATAAACCGATTTTCTAGGAAAAGTTTTAAGCAACATGATTACAAAAATTTACATGTTGTTTAAAAGTTTAAAAGTTTTCCGACAGCAATCTGAGTCGATGGTTTTGCCAAGGAACAGCGAATTCCACAAATCAAGCTTCAAGGTTCTTCTTTACTTTTTAAGAAGTTATGAGAACGTGCTGACTAGCCAGTTTCAAAAGACAGGTAGATAACTAACTAACTAACTAACTAACTAACTAACTAACCATCACGCCGTTTCTCCGCAGGGGTAGGCAGAGAGGACGGACCGCCAAACAACTCGGTCTTGGCAGACACTTCTTGCCTCATTAACATTCATACATCGTCTCATACATACTCTTCTATTATTCTGACTCTTGACATGGCCCGACTCGAGTATCTGATTCACTTGATCGTGCCATGTCTTCCTCGGGCGTCCCCGACTTCTGCTACCATTCGCATTTGCATCATATATCCTCCTTACACTCCTTTCTTCGCTCATTCGCTCTACATGCCCAAACTATATAAGCGTCTCTTACTCATTACGCTTACATCAGCCTTGCACTCTTTGCGGATCTCCATATTCCTCACACGATCAAACATGGTTTTACCACACATACGCCTCAGGGATCTCATTTCAACAGCATTCAATCTACTTTCATCCTTTCTTTGCCAGTTCCATGCCTCACTTCCATACATCAAGGTAGGTACCAGCACTCCGTTGTGGACTGCTAACTTCTCTTCTTTGAACATTTTTTTTGTTAGCGCCAACTGCGTTCAGTCCTCCATTAACGGAATTATCTGCATTTACCCTTCGTTCAATATCTCTCACAGGTAGATGAACTCATTAAAAGTACGAACATAATCTCCTGTAAAAAAAAACATATCATCACCACATGAAACGCTTTATTACACCAAGAATGGATCCCTCTTTGAAAAATTGTATCGCGATGGACCGATAGCCTCAGTATTTTCTTTAAATTAAAAAAATGATAAGTTTGTAAATATTGTTTAAAATAAATACTATTAGCTTGTTCAGAAAGGTCTTTTTAGTCCATGAACAATAGTACCATGTCACTTCATACAATTCAAGGCAGACTACAGCACCAACCTTGGTACGGAACGTAAGTGTCACGTGATCAAGTCAGTGCCATCGAGCAGCAAAGTTTGCAAATGGCGGCCATTGTTGTTGATACTCCGTTTTTCATGCTGATTTGTGTGTTCTCTTAATAGAAGCGTATTAAATAAACAAAGTGATTACACTATTTTAAACATTGAAGTTTACTTAGCGACAGCAACTAACTTCGTAATTTGGCGGTTGCGCGCCTAGGCCTGTACTCTAGTCGGCCTACATGCATTTTAATTCATTATCAGACATATTAAAGTCTATCCCTCTCCCCTTACTGCGTAACGTGTTTTTTATGGAGTCCCCTATATTTTATACAAAAAGTATAATTATACTTATTTATTTACTAACTATTATATAATATTTCTTACAGTAAATTATTTTAGCTTTCATTTTAAAATTTGGAACTGATTTGTCGAGAATTCAGACTATTATCACAATTGATGTATTATATTTAGATGAGACAAGAAAAAAAAAGTTCCACTTTGTAAAATTATATTAGTTCAATTTTATCTCCAACGCTTTAACGCCGGATGACCGGAAACTACCGAATCCTGTTCTGTGATTATTAACGAATTTGTGCTAGTTAATAATATTTCAGTAATTAATATCACAATGAAACATACAGCTTTAATAAGTCAATTAAAAAATTAGTTCATGAAATATTAAGATATCATTAGCTCGAATATTAACCGTTAATTTGATTTCAGAAGGACGTGCTGATATACGATATACGACGAAGCAACACTATACCTACCACTTATCAGATGTCAGATGAACACGAGAACAGATACCACATGAGGAATCCCTCACAAGGATTCAATCAAAGGAGGATGATTAAATAATTGAGGATGTCTTGGTGCTTGTCTATCGATCTGACTAACCTTTACCTACCAATTTTCAATTAAATGTTTCTTCCGCAATCCCATAATTCCCAAAATTATGATTTGATATTGATTTTGTTTGTAAGAAGTTTAAGAATTTTAGATATGTTATATTATTATTTTAGCTATGTCATATTATTATTAGTGCAATGTAATATTATTATTTTAGCTTTGTTACATTATTTATTAGCTATGTTGTATTGACACTTTAAATTTATTGAAATTAAGATAAAAAATTATTTAATTATAATTTAATAATTAATTTAATTAGTAATACATTTTAATTTGAAAACCTGCATTATTGCAATTGATTTAATTACATGTTCCCAATAGAGTCACACGAACTAAAAATATCTCTCACTGTAACAATAATGTCAATTCTAAAGTGACCTCCCAGGTAATTAAGGGCATAAAGCTACAATTAGAGGCGCTATACGCTCGCCCGTCAGTGGGCCGCTTTGAGCTGGCAACTGCAGTCGCGAGGGGGTAAGAGAAACGAGGGGAGTTATAATATAGTCGTTTCACACGTACACATATTCTTTGAATGGCTATTTCTGTCTAATGCGTTCCGTTCATTTAGCTATGTATGATGTTATTTGTAGCCATATTATTCATTCGCACAAATTCGTTGTGGCTTTTCTTTTGCCGTGCGTTTTGTTATTCGATTTAAACATTGATGAATTGGAAATAGGAACGTGCCATATTTTTTGTTCGATTAGTATTAACATAACGCGTCTTTGTAGTTACGTCAATGACTCTATGTTTAATTATTTTAATTTTTTGAGCATTTTAGAAATATTTTATATATTTGTACAGCACCCTTGAGGTGATTTTTCATAATAAATGCGCTATACAAATAACCAAGATATTATTATTATCGTTAATAAATCCAATTAATTTATAAACTCCCTTATATGAACTTAGGACACAAATATGCAGAAATAGCAGATATTTTTAATAGAAAAAAATTACAAAAAAGCATTTCCGGTATTTTTGAAAAATAGTTATTAGTTAAAATTTTGTTTCCTAGTTTTGTTAAATAGTTGTCATATTAGTATGTTTTGCACTATATAATTGTTTTGATTTTATTTTTTCTAAAAAATGTTTTATTCTGTATTTAAAGGTACTTGCACCGTAAATAAATAAATATTGTCTATTTATGGTCTACATAATCATCTTAGATCATACGACGTACGTTTTGAATACTTCAAGATTAATAAAGTTAAAATTAGAAGGCAATTGACTGCTCTAATATGTTTACACAAAATAATTCACGGCCATCTTGATCCTGTATTATGTCTTATCAATATGTTCCCAATTAACATTGTTTAAGACGCCATAGCATGTTTGACCTGAATACATTTAAAAATAACATTCCCTATGTATGCCTCGGACCCAAATGTGTCGACTATGTAATAAGAGTGTGCTAAAGTAGACACTTTCGTCAATAATTTGTACGAATTAAAAAAAAAGTTCTGCTCTTATGTTATGTTATATTATGCATTACTTCCGTCTCTATTTTTCTCGGTCTTTCAGATTTTTTTTTGTATTTTTATTTCTTAATTTTTTTAAACCTTATTTTGATATATGTCAGATCTGAGTAGATTTTTTTTATTGTTGTATCTATTTGTGCATTAACTGAGTTTTATAACTGGATTGTTATCACGTAAGTGAGATCGTCTGTAAAAATCCAGTATAAATAAATATTTACATTATAACAAGGGTAATTTTTCATACCTTGACCTACCAGGAAAATTTGACTTACCACAAAGATAACAATTTGATAATAATAATGTTTGCGGCAAAGGGGGTTGATTTATGGGGTTGTTCATTTATCTCCTAAGGGTATTTGTCTTTGTGTGGAGTTACAAAAGGAAATGCACGAAACTTGTTATGGGCCCCTATGTGAAATATTATCTGCTGATTGCTCTGTTATATACAATTGTACAAATAAATGTGAAATAAGGATAAGGGAGAACTGAATCCAAATTTGTAAGAATAGTTTAATTTATTTGCCTGGAACAGAGAATAATATTTTAATGGTATTATTCATTATTAATGCATGTAGTTACTAAATTAGTTCTTTTAGGAATATAATTAAAGTTTTCTTACTTCATTATTTAATATGATATTATATTCGCTTATTTATGAGCAAAACATAACAATAATTGTGTGTGTGAGTAGATTCCTTACGGGCGTAAAGAAGCTTTGAATGTATATGTTTTGTCTTGAATCTAATGTTTGTTTTGAAGCTTCATTATTATTAACAGGTATATTTATACAAAAAAACAGTTCCAATTTTAAAAATGACACTTAAATTGAAAGCAAATCCTAGATCTATAGTTCATTGACAGACACACAACCAATGTGTTAAATTTCTAAAAATGTGTAGGTATATAGGTATATTTCGGAAAGAAGAAATTGAACACAATGAAACATAGTTATTTCAGTCAATGAACTATAGATCTGGGATTTGCTTTCAATTAAAGTTTGATTTTCAAAATTGGAACTGTTTGTTTGAAAAATTCAGACAAGCGATAAAGTGCTTACCTACACGGAGAGAAATCATCAAATAAACAGGCCATAATAAAACATCAATTGAAGAATGTTTTATCGATTTGATTTGATAATTTACCATGACGATACAAAAGAAAGTCGCTGTAATCCAAAAATATTCGGATTTTCATGTACACGTGTTCCGAATCATGATGATCTGACATATGTTCGTAATTAACCAAAAGTTTATAAGCAAACCTGTTAATTCATCGATAATGACTACAATCGTTTTTAAAGGGAAATACCATAAATTTGAAGAGATTCTTAATAAATTAACAATAGTCATTTTTTCTGTGTACAATATAATATTTTGAACAGAATTTATTTTTAAGTCGATATTTCATATCCTGTGACTATAAACAGTTATCTCCTCTTCGTGGGTGCTCGAATTGCGATTAAACGCAGCGGTTTTGGAACAGCTGAAAACGCTGGCGTTTTGACTTATTCTATTTCATGGTTATACTGAAATAGAGATACATAAGTAAAAACGCCAGCCGCAGCGGGTGTTTGTATGCGGTTTGACGTTTTCAGGTGTTCCAAGTACGACTGCGTTTAATCGCAGTGCGTTAGTACACTTACACAGAACAAAACGATTGGAGTCAACATTCAAGTATAAAAAACACATTTAATGTGCGTTGACATTTATTAGGTAAAACTTACGATTCTTGGCAGTGTTCACAATTTTTGTGGTCATTTAATCTAAAATATTACAACTGAAATAATGACCTCTCTACATCCATCTCTCCATCGACCAAAAACGTATTCGCACAGATTTTTTTTATCGATGTACAGATAAATCATATTTACTATCTGAGCGTAGCGAAGTCCTGTTTTCAGTTGCGTCTGTTTATAAAATAAAATAAAAAATGGTGGCCGTTCAAATAGTTCAGTAAAGATTCTTTTTTTCATATCATGTTTTTCAAATGTAAATTCGTCGTGTTTATTTGGAACTTTTTTACAAGCATTTTTTCAATATTATGAACCCGCATGAAGAAAGTTTTAAAAAGAACTGTCATTAAAGATAGTGAAGTTTCTTTGGACAAATTCTATTAGCAGTTCCTTATTGGATATAAAAAAGTTACATCAAATATATGATTTATAATTAATTAGGTAGGCATTAAAGTACCTCCTTACAAATCTTATAAATTCGGAGAAAATTTTGGTATTGATTGATCAAATAAGAGAAAATTAAAAACATATTTTTTGGATGCGAGGTCTACTGTTCACATAACTACTAGTTATGTTGTTTCAAAACAATGAGCATTGATACTCATGGACTTATTATTCTGAATTTAGTTTTCCATCTCAGTCCTTATTTAACTTCCGATCCTGTAATGTTATATTATTTTTGTTTACTTTGCAGATTCGTCCTTTACAGAACTTCTAAATATACGGAAGAGATAAAAGGCAAGAAAATAAAGTACCTCGTGGCTGCCAAGCACAAATGTCCGGAGATTCCGCCAGTGAATCTGTCCTGCTTGCTTGTGCCTTAAATCCTTGGGGAATACGTTGCCTAACAGGGTTATTTCTGCGATCTAAGAGTTTCAGAAGACCTTACGTAAAAAAGAACTATTGACCCTTAAGTTTGAGATAAATAAGTCATATAACCAGAAATCAGCCTGAGTGGTAAATTCGTTTTTGGAACTTTCAAGAAAGTTGCTATTGACACTGTGTGACAGGTACCCCCAAGTGGAGATGTAGGAGGTATGGTATGACACACTGAAATTGGAGAAATAGCTTTGGAATAGTGATGCAACCAATAGTGATTTGGCCGAATAGCGAATACCGAGTATTCGGCAGTGCTCTCAGCTGAAGCGCCGAATATTTGGCCGCCGAATATTATCGTAACTGTTAATATGCAAACTGAGAGGATGGAAAAGTGGAATTGAAAATTAAGTATTTGATGGTTAGTTAGTTATTTAATTTATTTCAATTTACATTTTATTTGAGCGTTCTTGACTACCATACCAGGCTCATGCCCATCTCATAGAAATCGGTAATGTTAAAATGAAATAATGATATTATCTAGTAACCAAAATAAATATACAAAGTAACAAAAAACGTGCTTAAGCCAGATTCAAAATTTATTTGAATGATAAAAATAGATATTTTACGGAATACAGAATTCAATTTTTAAATAATAAGATTACAATGCAAACCTAATCCTTCTATGAGACTTCCATTTGGAAAGAGGCCACAATCACAGAGCTCATTAGACTTAAGGCGAACTGTATAAGGTTATAGAGGGGTAGAAAAGAGGTAGGTATTCAGAAATAACGACCAGTACAAAATAAGGGGAAAATTTATTAAAAAACAAGTCACGAAATATGTTAAGTGTAATTTTTAATTCATTTTTAACCACTAAAAACAGGTTCAAATATCCAATGTTGATCACGGATAGTTAAAAGCTACAGAGTATTGTTGAGTTGAGTGCTGTTTGATGAAAAGTGGGTGTGTGCTTGTTTGACACAAGCAAGTTATTTTTTCGTAAGAAGCTAAAGCTTATCTTAGTAAATAACTGACGAATATCTGAGAACCTCATTTTAGCGAAGAGTTCTTTTAAGGAGTTTATAGATTGGGGTTTAAATATAATTCTCAAAATTAGTTTTCGTAATGATTCAGCAATTAATTAAGTCATTTTATTCTCTTATACCCCTTCTCTATTATGCTGACTGTATGTACCCTCTACAGTTAAATAATCAAAGTGTTGTACTTAATCAAGGTTTATAAGTCACCTTGTTCTCTACTTGTGTTTACTATTTACCCCTTCTTACAGTAGATTGATTCTGCACTAGGAAAATGGCATCGGAAACAGACCGGGGAAGAGAAACGGTCGTAGGAGGTGCTAGAAGCAAGCCTTGACTCTTGTAGTTAAAACAACAACATTAAAATGAAGGCCAAGGGTTGGTGGTACCTGAAATAACTAAGCGTAGTCTTTGGAACAGTGGCGGTTCGTGGCCTACGGGGTTGGATACAAATTACCTAGAAATACACCTGAATGTAACTAAAACTATAAATCATCGCCTATAATCCTCTGAGGAGTGTAATATATTTTTTCCAGCCCAAAAAATCCCATAGCTATATGAATAAATGTTGGCCTCTTCTATACAGGTGTATAATATTATATTTTTTCCCTAGGGATAAAGGAATTTCACCACATTATTGCACCAGTAATTAGCGATTTAGCCTTGAGATACAATTCAGCGTTTCCTTGTAATTTTATGCACAAATAATGCATAATAACCCGTTTCCTCGAAAAAGACACACCGACCATTTCTAATTTCATAAGCTTAAATTTAACGTTGAACGCTCGTATTACTCATTATTTGTAACATTATTAATAATTATTAGTGATAAGTTGGAGCTATTTCTCTTTCAGCTAATTAAAAAATTTCTCTTTTTTCGGCTCTTTCCTTAGACCGCCTCATGACGGCATCTAACCGGTGCAGTGGCGATATAATTCCTCTAATTATACTTGCCCAGTAAACACACAAAAGCTCTTCTGTGGTGTCACCTTAAAAGCCTACTTTATTGCTGTTCCAGTTCTCTATTATTGCCGATCAATATTACGGGTCAAGTAGAGTCATTCTTCAAGGTCTGTCTGTGTTCTTTAACAATCCTTATTGACAAAAATATTGTAAAATTTATTCAGCGGTTTAAGACGGTATACTTATAAAACGCTTACGTTATTTGGTATCCGGCTCGAAGGACCAGTTTTCCCCAGGTAAACAATATTGCTGAATAACAACCTTGTTTGCGAAATTTCGCAGGCCAAGAATAGGCTTTAAATCAAAACTGTGCCCTCTATCAATTCCCAGGATATTTCACAGCTTACCCAGTAGGTACTCAACTAGGCACTAGTTTTTATCTGACAGTCTGGTATGTAGGGACGAAAATATGAATTTCTTGTGTTTTTTACGCGTTTGCACCAGTAAATCCTCCGATATTTCTGCTAAATCTCACTATTCTGGTAAGTTATGACGGTACATAATGGAAAATTCTTTACACACTCCACACTTCAAGGTCTCGAAAGATTGAAGGAAGTACCCGTTCTACATAAATACGGCCAGATTTTATATTTTATACTGCTTACTGCTTTAAATTTATCCCTGAAGACGAGTTGCTCGGTGGAAAGGTCTTATCGGAGATTTGGGGAGAGTGCTTGGCCCGAGGGCTTAAAAAAATGGACGCAATTTAGATGATCCCTGTCACATTCTCTATTCTGCCATAGTTTTCATTGTTGTTTACATTTCCCAACAAAAATACATGTTTTGAAAGAAACAAAAGCAGGGAAATTTGGGTTTTCCGTAGTGAATTGTTGCTTACCATTTACTATCTCGTGTTGGTAGAATTGAGGAGATTTAAGACGAAAAATTTACACAAATTAGGAGTGGGCGAATACACAAAGACTTTGAATTTATTTTAAAGGCGATTTTTTTTCTTTTTAGGAATGAAATTTAAGACGGAATAAAAGTTTTTTTTCAATAATATTTACTTAGTTGGACCGACTTTGTCCAATTTTAAAAACTATTTTCATGTTGAACTCTAAAAAAAAATTGAAACAAATATGATGGGATCTCTTCATAATTTTCAAACGTTAAATCAATATTTAAAAACTGCACAAATATTCTTACAAATACTAGGTACAATTTATGATATTTATTAGACTGACAATTTTAATGATAATAAAGAGTTACATAGTAAAAGTTTCAATTGTTACATACAATTAAAGACATAAAATTGTAAAACGTGGGACTGAGCACATTACCAAATAATATTATACGAAAAAAATCAATAAATATATATCATTACAATCCATTTATCGTTTTCATCTTTTGTTTTAGGCCAAGATCACTCTTAATGGGTGAAAGCCAATATAAAGAATAATAAAAAAAAATCTTTTGTTTTAAACTGTGTGAAAATAAGTGTTTAGTTCACTTATTGAAAAACCGCCCTGTGTTGTCAAATTACAAACAAATACTAAATTCGTCACAATCTTTGAATAATTGGTTGAATGTGAAAATTTCTATCAACATATTAAAAAAAGCAGATTGGAACAAATTTTTCAGCTACTCGGGAATCGAAACCCTGCAGACAAAATGTAGGAAAGCAAAAATTGCCACACTATTAAGGCCTATGGAAATGAAATAAATTAGATATACATAGATATTTTCAAGAATAAAAAAACAATTATTTTATCTAATTATTAGGTAAATTAATAGTTAATAACATCACACGTAGTTTTAAAAAAATATTTGAGAAATCAAAACAAAAATTGAAAAATACCGGATCTAAAGACAAAAACTATATACAAAAAATAAAAAACCCGAACAAAAAAAAAAACAATTTTATAAATAATTACTTTAAGTTATTTAGTAAAGCCTGAAGAATGATAAATAATGAAGTCTGTTTTTTCGTGGGTTACTAACTAACTAACTAACTAACCATCACGCCGTTTCTCCGCAGGGGTAGGCAGAGAGGACGGACCGCCAAACAACTCGGTCTTGGCAGACACTTCCTGCCTCATTAACATTCATACATCGTCTCATACATACTCTTCTATAATTCTGACTCTTGACATGGCCCGACTCGAGTATCTGATTCACTTGATCATGCCATGTCTTCCCCGGGCGTCCCCGACTTCTGCTACCATTCGCATTTGCATCATATATGCTCCTTACACTCCTATCTTTGCTCATTCGCTCTACATGCCCAAACCATCTAAGCGTCCCTTTCTTAATCTTACTCATTACGCTTACATCAGCCTTGCATTCTTTGCAGATCTCTACATTGCTCACACGATCAAACATGGTTTTACCACACATATGCCTCAGGGATCGCCTCAGGGTTACTTGTTTATTAAATATGGTTGTTACGACATTTACACCATACACGTGTAAGGTAGTATATGAGAGCATACACCACCCACATACAGGGAGCCTACTCAGTATCTTTCGAAACTTTTCTGCCGCCGGTTTAGCCTCGACACAAACCCGTATCAACCCATCCCTTACGGTGTTAAAAAAATCCTCGTCCTCCGGTGCTATACACTCGATAAATATTAATAATTGTAATTACTTAATGCAATACATAAATGTATCGCGGAGGAATACCTAAGCCTATTTGAACTCTGTGTTTAGTTTATTTAGAGAGATATTTTTGAAGTGAAACTTCTTTACGCGCGTCATGCAATTTCGAGGACCGGAGTAAAACCGACTCATGACCGTCACGAAAAGCCATGATCATTTCGCTATAGGAGCCTAGCTAATATTATATAACTAGTTTAGGTCACTCTCCAAACTCAGCTTCGCGGTCTAGAGGCAGAGCGCCCGACTGTTGTCGTGAAGAACCGTGGTTCAATCCCCGCTTAAACTTTTTTTTTCTTTATGTGATTTTTTTAATACGAGGAAAAGTGATAAAATGCTCTCGTGCTGCGATTTTTAGATATTTTGACTATATGATATTTTGGTCGAAATATAGCTTACAAATCGAGCCGGTAGAGTCGCTCGGTATTTTGATTATTTATTTTTATTTTGAATCATTAAAATTACTAATCAAGGCCAATATCGCGACTAATTACCCTCGCAGACGTGCGTGACAAGTTTTTTTTGTAAAAAACACAGCCGGACAAGTCAATTGAGGAGTACACGTTGTATACGCGGTTCTCGTCGCGCGAGATACCTCTCGTCTAGAGGCAGAGCGTTCGGCACTCGTTATGCAGGACCCGGGTTCGAATCCCATATTTTTATAACTTTTAATTTTTTTTATCACATGCTACTTATAAATATGTCAATAGACAGAAAAAAAGAGAATGAAATGAAAAGAGAGAGATAAGAATACTAAAAGTTTCACTTCCGTCGTGCGTAGGCTTGCCACACACTGTATTTTTTTTTTATTAATTGGAGACGACGTTCACTCAGTTGACCGCCGGCACCGGCAAGGAAAGGTAAAACCCCGAACTTAGTGGTTTGTTAACCCTAAAGATACAGAGTAGACCCCCAGATAAGATCACTGTCCTTGGCAGATAGTATTGTTGTAATTTCCGTAATTTCCAAAATACACTGTTTCCCGCCTTCCCTCTCACTTCACCGCTCACCGCTCGTGCGTGTCAGTTCACTGGCCACTTTTTTCCAAGGGTGAGTGGTTTATTTACATTCTAAGTTGACACAAAGGTGGATTGAATAATCGTTACAATATTGTATTTGTATGCCTTTCTTGAAAGAATTGAGTTTTTAAATGAACTGAATGATACTGTGCAATGATTACGTGGGTGTCCCACAAGGCTGGTCCATGTAGCCAATGATATTTTTTTAAGATTATGGTCATTGGACCGCGAAACATAAGAGGTAAATAAGGTTGTTTACGTTTTTGGACACCTGAACGGGAGAGAAAATTTCTCACCCTCACGGAATATATTATTGGGTATTTTCCTTTATCCACGCGTAGGTTTATATATTATTTATAAGAAATAAATACTGCTAGGGAAGGATTAATTCAGGATTAGGTATCTACATTGAAGTGAAGCTAACATACTCATGAAATTTTAATTTTTGTTTGAAAAGCTTTTAGTTCCGTTTTCAAATTTGAGTTTTTTTGCTTACAATACTCTTCATCTCTAAAATGCTAAACCGCGCGGAGAAAAATGAGAAAATGAGCTGTTTTATTGATATCCCGTTAAAAACGTGATGGCAATCCATTTCCTGATAAAATATTGCTCCATTCAGAATACGCAGGTGTTCTTTGCCTAATGACGAAATGCGACAATATTAGTATTTTCATAACACATTCGCGTTTTACTGATACTTTGTTATGAAATCTTGTAACGTAGTTACTTCAAAAAATGTGGATGCAACTTGTTTTTTATGCAATGGCAACTCGACCGGGGAAGTGGTGTTAGCGGAAGGAAGAGGAAAAGATTGTGTGGGACATGAATTTGTTTTTTTTTTGCGGGAGGATGCAGTTTTTTTTGGCAAGACCGAAGACGGGTTTTGCCAGGAATTTTAACGAAGTTTAAAAGGAGTGTGTTATTTCTACGTAGTAACGTAATTAGAGGAGATTTTTCAAAACCGTTGACGGCATAATCTCCTACGTTCGCGAGACTACCAAGATGAAGAAAATGGCTGACATGGTTGGTGCGGGCGTCTCCTTTGTTTACTGCCCGATCGGACTTGAAAAGAAGCCCTGCTTCTCCTGATTATGCTGAGAGCCTCGCTATCCTCTTCACTCTCGTATGTACGCAGTTGGATGAGAAATGATCGGAAACAGATTGCACTCGCTTCGTTCCTTTCCTATAAGTTGAGGTTCAGTTCGGCAGTTCGGCTCGCGTATGTATACGTAGCATAAGAACGCGCCTGGAGGAGAATGATGCCTTCAGCCACAAAACACGCGTTCGTAAAGTTCCTCTCTTTTTCTCTCTCCCTTGCTTACTATGCCAAATATAATAATTATTAAAAGAATTTTAATAATTATTTTATCAATAATTATATAAATGATAAGTAATAAGTCATAGTAATATTAAACGACATAAATATGTGTAACAATCTGTCAATTCATTCGTTAAAGCCTGCAGTACCGTTTTTAACAGGATTAAGAATATTTTGAAGAGATTTTTAATAAATTAGCAATACTTTATATCAGTAAGATTTCGCCCTGCGGTAGAATTTTAAAAAATTTCAAAATCTAAATACGAAGGTGAAAGGAAAAAGTTAATCCGAAATATATAAATAAATCAAAGAATTTTGGATGATTCGTTTAGTAATAATTACTTTGTGCATTTTATTTTTTATTTTAGCGAAATCAACATAGCGAAAAATAATCTGACAACGTTAAGAGATAATAAGGAGATGGAGGTTTGGTAGGAAGCGTTCAAAAAGAAGAAGAATATAGATTGAAAGGGATATATTATAATGTCACACCCCAAGTTTTTGCTTCTTTCGAAAAAAAGATCTCCGAGTAGTTTATTATAAAAGTATCATGATATATTGAAACCATTTTAAAAGTTTTTTTTTGAATAACCTAATGAGTAACACGTATTTAATATTTAAAGATAGAAATAGCGATTCTCAAACGAAGTTTGAAATAAAAAATCAGAAAAAGATTCTTTCGCAAATTGAACCCAGGACCTCAGCTTTGCCGGAGCATTGCTCTACCACTGAGTTAATTCGACCCTCTACCCTTCTGTCACATTTTAACTGTATCATACTTCGACTAAGAATTTCCGAAATTATTCATTTTCTTAAAGTTTATTTTTAATCTTATCTTTTATCTTTTATTATTATAGCCATCTTCAGATAATAATCTAGAACCGATAAAAACAGGTCAAAACATAAAATAAGTCGAAAATAGTTTAAAAAAATTTCAATACATCATTATAATTAAATTCCATCACGAGTTTTCATAATAAAAAATAGAAGTAATAAAATTTTCTCGTTTGAATTATGCGATAGTTATTTGTAGGGGAGGCAATATATAAAAAAATAAACGCTGTTTTAATTAATGAATTTAATAAATTTTCGCTGAAACCCTGTTAAGTTACATTATCAAACAGTAGTGCCGCAGATAAATCAGCCAATCGGAGGCTTTGTTATCAATCACTTGTCGAGATGGTGAGCGGTTTCAGCAGCCCATAGATCTCCAGTTGCCGAAACACAACACAATGGAAAATGAAAAATGTTTTCCATTTTGATCCAATAATTTATTCCGCCTGAAAAATTATGTTATCCGGAAAATATACGTATTTCCTTGGAAAGAATTTGCTAAGGAAACGATTAGGGATGATTATTTTTAACGCTCCATAAAATGTTAAAGTTGAATATTAAAATGGTTCGCATTTTTATAAGTAAGAGCAGAAAATTACGTAGGTTATTTTCTAATTTACAGGCGCTTTAAACGCCAAATTATATTTTAACTTTGTTGAATGTTCCGTGGGGTATTATCAGATTTCATTTTGAATTCCGAGATTATATTATTCCCAGCATTTATCAAAATGTGTTACCTTATTTTATTTAGATATCATTTAAGGTCAAATTTGTACCGATCGATTTTGTATCGATTTGTATACAAATCAACAGTTATTCTGAGGTTTATGATAATTTGAGCACTTGACCTTCAAAACAAGAGGAAATTCACTGTAAAACTCTGCGTGAAGCCCGAGCAAAGCCAAGGAGTTTAGCTAGTATAATATATTAAATGATGAACACTTTCCATATTAGAGTGCTTGTAGTGGGTCTTGATAATACACCACTTTATTGAATTTATGATACCCACACTTATATAGACAGCGTACGTTTTTCTCAAGAAACGGTTACTTACTAAATATTTATAAATCTGACAATATTTCAAGAAAATTTTGTGGAACCGGTTCCCTTTTCTCAGAAATTCTGATCCCATAAAATGAAAATTATCAAAGGAGCCGGTTCCCCTTTTCTCAGAAATACTCTAGCCATCACCCAATGATTTGATATAACAGGTTCCAAGAGTAACTGGACAAATAATCGGTTTCCACCCTTAACATTGCCCAACCGGGTGGCGACGTATCTCCCCTTCCTTTGTACCAATTGTACAGTCAGGGGCTGTCTTGTGAGGTGTCACATAAACAACAAAAAGAAAATGGAACCACAGTGAAAGGAACAGTTCTCGGCGCTAGAATATCGTATTTCAGCTTAAAAATGGCGCAAATGGAACAATAATAATGATAATAATATTTGGCTAATTTATAAAGCGCTTTTTACGTGAAAAATCACCTCAATGGTGCTGTAAAAATATATTTATTAAATAATAAACTTAATACATCTTGGTATAAAAGACAGATAATATTATTCGCGAACTCGCTCGTCGTCGTTTATCTATTAGAGTTCCGCGTTTGAAGTCTGAACTATTTTAAAATTGTTGTATTCAATAAAATGTATTGTCCCCGTTATCTTGCTTTGCGCAGTCGAGGCTGTTTTCGGAGCAGGGACAGAAACAGGACAGTTCGCTATGCTCTAGCTTATCAGAGTTTATGACGTTAGGAAATTAGGAAAGGAATTCACTGGTAAGTAGGTACAAGTGCGAAATACTAGAGAACAGGTATTCCGGTATAATTATTTATTCTAGACGAGAAGCGTATTTATCGTACTCAGTAAAAGTATCAATGTGCATTACAGATGATGGACACTGCAATGCTGTCCGAAACGTTGGCTAAAGAAGGAGTTAGCGCAACACGGCATAACACCCCAAAAACAAATAGCAAAAAAACCTCTAGTAATGTTAGTTCTGCTTGTCACTCTCCTCCCTACTAGAGGAGAGACGTATTTAGTATACCCAGTAAAAGTTCTGGGTATTTTCATGCGGAACTTTGTACTACCTTGTAATATACCTACCTAAATACCTTGTTTCTTAGTATTTGTAAATATCACTGGTCTTGAATTAATTCGTACTTTAAAATACTAGTGACTTTTCTCTCTGGTCTGTTAGAAAATTGAATTGGGAAAAGGGAAAAAGAAGTATTTTTGCACCGTACCCAGTAATGAAAAGTACTCACAGGACCCACCTCTACACTGCCCCCAACCTGCCCGCAGATACTCAAAAAGGGATTTTGTGCTCGGTATTTTTGTAATTATACTTATAGCGAAAAGTACTTATTAGAGGTGTAAAAGTACTCAGTAAAAGTACCGGGTATTTTCATCCGATACTTTGTACTTGTGACAAATCTCCAAAATACCTGGTTCCAAAATACTCACAAGTATTTTATACTGGGACAAAATATTTTTATTAGTTACTTTTACCAGGTATTTGTGATCGGCATTTTTGAATGGTACTTTTAATGGGTATTTTCGATCGGTATTTTTGATGGGAATTTTTAATAGGTATTTTTGATGGGTAATCAGAAGTTTTTGTAACAACCCCCCCCATGGATTTGAAATATAAATATTTTGTGGGGAAATACACATCTGAAATTTTTCAGAGATATTCTCTAACAACACCCCCCATGGATTTCGAATAATTAATAACTAACTTTAATAGGAGAGTAGAAAATTTGTGAAGAATAAGTGAGTAGAATTTATGTGAGTAGTGAGTAGAGGAGAGGCGTATTTATCGTACCCAGTAAAAGTACTCGGTATATTCATGCCGTACTATGTACTTGTGACAAATCTCCAAAATACCTGGTTCCAAAATACTTGGTTTAATATTTGTATACAGGTCTTGAAGTACTTCGTACTTTAAAATATTACTGACTTCTCACTCTCGTCGGTTAGAAAGTTATATGAGGAAAAGGGACAAAAAAATATTTTTGCTTTCGTCACTGTAAAATACAGATGCCTTTTCGCTCTTTCCTATTAGAAAGGTGTACGAGGAAAAAGGACAGTTATGAGTATTTAGCCACGGTAATCTCCATTGTCTGATGGTGAATGTCTATGGTAAAACTGTTGACAGCTGAGTGTCTAATGTCTATGGAATGGTGTTTGATAGAATGGTTTATTTATGTTGTTTGACCTCTTCACATCCTGAACTTTGTGTACTTACTGCGCCGTTGTAGAGATTTTAATAAATTGTTTATCCGATATTAGCGAGATGGCTTTGTACCACTGGGATCTTCCACATCCGCTACAAGATAGTGGAGGGTGGCCGAACTCCACTATTGAAAAATAAAAAAAAGTCACGAAATAATTGACTTTTAATGAACCTTCCGTAGTATTCCAGAAATAATACGGAGGTAGAGGTGACGGAAAGGCTCCTGCATTGAATTTATCAGGTAAAAAATCAACATAAACATTCAATAACAAGAATCTTATGTCTTGAAAATAAAATACAGATCTTTGTGAGGTTATGATGTGTTAAAAAATTCTGGTAATTTCCTAGGTATTGCTGACTACTTGTGCGCACTTACTCTGATCAAATCACACACCAGGGTCTACCATCTTTACGAAGATGTATTCAGGGCAACGCAAAATGGTTAGTAGAAGAGAAGACTTGTTATTTTACATGTAATTTATTTATTTATTAATCTTAAGTTAGCTCACATCTTCGTGTGTGCTAATAGTTTTATAAACATATAAACATGTACATTGTTTGGCAAACATAATCTTTCTTTAAATATTTCAATAAAGTCACAAAAAAAAGAAACATTAATAATTGAGATAGACATATTTTCTTAATTCATTTTTGAACTTATTAATATTTTCTATTTTCTATCACATAATTCATCAACAATGTCACCGGCCAAATGACTGTGTTGAAAAAGTGTCATATTCATATCGATCAATTGAAACGAAAATATTGGCAAAACCAATAAATATATTAATCCACTGCTTTAATGCTTTTAGGAAGAATATGAATGAGTATTAGCGTTGATTGGAATGAACCAGAAAATCCAATTTCTGCTGCCGATGTCGTGGCGTTTTAAACAGGTTTTGAGTTAACAGTAAGTTACCTATAGAGATGATATTACAGACAGCAATGTAGGAAAACGTGTTAATTTTTCATGACCATATAATATAATATATGTTTTGTTAAAATGATTTTAGTGTTTCATGCTTAAATAATTTCTAGGCAGTGTAATACGCCTTACAACATTACGCTACGAATGTACAAAAAAAAAAAAGTGGGTGTGTCAAGCCTACGCAAGACAGAAGTGAAACTTCTAGTTTCAGCTGATGCTTGGCGTGGCGCAGTTCGCTGGTGTCTGAGAGAGAGGAAAGAAGAGAAGAGAGAGAACGTTCGTGAGCGGCTCCCCCACCTCAACAAGGTTTCACTTCAAAAATGCCACAGCCGAGAATCGAACCTCGCTTAACTGATTGAAAGCCAACCACGCTGAGCACCAACTGTAAGCAAAGCCGCATAAATTGATTATATTATGTAGGTTCTGAAAATATGAGAGCTTGTTATGTTTTATAATGTTACCTACATCACACCCAAAATATAATATATTTTTAAAAATAATGTACAATGTACAGAAATAGAATCCCACACAAGATCGCGTAGTGCGCTCTAGCGAACGGATATTTTATCAGAGGGAGATAGTTTTAATTTTTTTTTCTGTAAATTATTACATATTATCAAAATAAATAAATTAATTAAATAAATGTAATACAATTATCATAATATACGGATTAGATAATAATTTTAATCCAACACAATAACGCAAAGCGCGCTCTAGCGGAGTAATGTTTTATCACAGTGAGATAAGTGTTTTTATTATTTTGCAATATTATTTTCTTTTAAAAAATGTTCTGACCTACTAAAAAATAAGATATTGAATGAAAAAGGCGTTAAAAACAAAAAAATAATGTGCGATGGCCGAGAATCGAACTCGGATCAACTGCTTGGAAGGCAACTATGCTGACCATTACACCACCAACGCCAGTTGTCGGGATGAGCTAAGAAGCATTTATATGTTACTTCAAAACTTTGACTAGATCAAATGAACTTTAATCGGTGGTGGGGGTACCCGCATTTTCGTTTCGGTCATGAGTCGGTTTTACTCCGGTCCTCGAAATTGCATGACGCGCGTAAAGAAGTTTCACTTCAATAAAAAAACTTGCAAACATTGTTTATTTTGAACACCTGTAAGTAATATTATTCCTTCTTGTTCCTCCCCTCCCTTCCCCTCAACTTAGCTTCTCAGTGCCCAGCACGCCTTAGGTCCCCGTGACTCACCGTCCCCAGATACCCATGGTAGGTATAAAATATTTTGTACCTCAGCACGCCTAAGGTCCCCGTCACTCTCCGTCCCCAGTACCCAGATACTCAAAGTAGGTATAAAATATTTGTAAGTATTTTGTACCGACTACCGGGTATTTTTTTGTACATGTACTCATTGTACCCAATATCGGAAAGTACTCACAGGACTCACCTCTGGTATCAAGTATAGCTGAGCTAGTACGACTCTCCTCTAGAAAGAATTGCTAAGTTTAAGATGGGCCGATCCCGGCGGCACTGCAATGCCGGGCCAACCCGCGACAGGAGTGGAGCAAGCCCCGAACATCCCGTCACATTCCAAAAATCAGTTTAATATACTGGTCCCGCATTGCGGGAACTATCAGATATTAAGCTGATAAGAACTAGGAGTGAGCGTTATTTAACGTAACTAGATACAATAACTAGTTTCGTCGATGTAACGGAAATAACTAGTCTCGATAAAATTACAAGTAGTTATTTTTGTAAATGCGTTATTTGGTGTTGGGTGTGATGTAAAGTAGTTTCGGCCGTTTCGCATGCGACCGCGTTTCAGTAACGCCGCGTTTCGTAACGTAACGCGGTAGTCGGCGCCGTCGGCGGGACGGATTGTTATTTGTTATGCATATGTGAGACTAGTTTCGGTCGTTTCGCATGCGACCGCGTATTTCCAATCTCTGCCGCGTTTCAGTAACGCCGCGTTTCGTAATGTAACGCGGTAGTCGGCGGTATTGTTATGTTATGCATATAAATCACCATTAGTCCTCGTTTCAGTCGCCTACGCGTTTCGTTGCTCTATCTATAACACTTGTACACATTTTAATATTGACAGTTATTTTGAAATATTATTATGTTATTTTTGCTTATAAATGTATCTTATGTAATAAATAAATAAAAAATAAATCTGTTTGTATGAGGGTGACGACCGTAATTATAGAAGGGTAAGCAGAGAGGATAGACCGCTTTTATTACCTCCAATGTTTTGTTTTACATTGAAAATAATTAAATAATTTTAGCGCGACTGAAACGTGAAAGGGATTGGAAATACACCTCCCGGGCAGCCGAGCGAATACCGCACAAGAGTCCCAACTGCTCCCGTCTGGAGCCAGTGCGAAACAATTTATTTTTGGGGTATACCATGTAGCGCTACCCCCTTCTTTAGCCAACGTTTCGGACAGCGTTACAGTGTCCATCATCATACCGCACAAGAGTCCCAAAAGCTCCCGTCTGGAGCCAGTGCGACTATGGCACCCCCAATTGAGGTATGTTGTGAGTTGTGAGGCTGAAGGTAGTAGGGAGGGGAAGGAGATGGGGTAGATGAAGGTGGGGAAGTACCTGGCTATTCAGATCTGGTCACTAAACACGGCTAAAGCCATTTCAAGCAACGTTTCAATTCTGAATGGTGGTCTTACACCAGGGCGATACTGAGTGTATCTTCCTGTATAGATAATTTAATAGTACACAACTGCTGCCCCTGTACAAATGTCAAGTGCGCCACACTGTAGAATTTGGCAGCCACCTCGGGTTTGGAGCCCCAAAATACCTGAAAACAACCCTTGACTCTGTGCAGAAACGGGCGGTCCGTTTGATAGATTCCCCTATCTTAACAGAACGGATTGCAATCTTTAGAGCACAGACGTCAAGTTGGTATGCTGTCCTTGTTCTACCAGTATTTCAATGGAAGATGCTCCGAGGAACCAGCATCATTGATCCCTTCGGCACCGGTGAATAGTCGGGAAACACGCCAAACGCGGGGAAACACGCCAAACGCGGGCAAACACATGTAAGTACACGGATGACATTTGTCACGCGAGGACGGGTCGCTTCTACGAATCGTTATTTGGTACAACAGCTCGACTTTGGAACGGTTTGCCGGCCTCTGTGTCTCCTCCCTCCTATAACATGGGTATCTTCAAGGCCCATGTTCACTCCTTCCTTTCCTCAAAAAGACCCTCCACCCAGCATCCCCAAAGATGACATAGGCCCTGAGGGAAATTGCTTCCCTCCGGGCCTCCTGTGAGGAGTTAATATAAAATATATATAAATACATAATTTAAAAATTTCTCGAGTGAATTCTAGTACTTTACGGCCGGGCGAGCGAAAATTCCCGAAAAGCGGGAGTCCCCGTCTCTGGGAAGCGACAGCGAGTGACCCCTTTTTGAATTTAAAGTTAAAGTAAAATAATTAATAATTTAGTTTGTCTTGTCTCGTCGCAGTCGTTATACCTACTTGTGTATAATTTTGAGTACTTTCTTACGTTTATATGTTATTTTGGTGTTTTATGTAAATTTAATGTAACGTTTCTTTGTTATTATGTAAATATAATTAGTGTGGATTGTAATGAGTCTAAATAAAGTGTAAATATAGTGTAAATAAAGTGTAATATAGTATAAATAAAAACTTATAAAATCTCGAGTGAATTCTTGTACTTTACGCCTTTACGGCCGGCCGATCGAAAATTCCCGAAAAGCGGGAGTCCCCGTCTCTGGGAAGCGACAGCGAGCGACCGCTTTTTGAATTTAAAGATTTTAAAGTAAAATAATTTAGTTTGTCTTAGTTCATCGTTATTCATTATACCTACTTGTGTATAATTTTGAGTACTTTCTTACGTTTATATGTTATTTTGGTGTTTTATGTAAATTTAATGTTTCTTTGTTATTATGTAAATATAATTAGTGTGGATTGTAATAAGTCTAAATAAAGTGTAAATATAGTGTAAATAAAGTGCAATATAGTATAAAAAAAACTTGTCGATAGTATAAAAAAATAGTATAAAAAAAATGTCTCGAGTGAATTCTAGTACTTTATGGAACTTTTTTCAAAAACTAGATAATGAAAAAAAAGCGAAATGCAACAGTTGTGGTGAAGTTTATAGCTTCAAAAGTTCAACCGCGAATTTGAAAACACATTTGAAGCGAAAACACCTCCATGCGTATATAAGCATTTGTACCGCACAATCAACGGCAAGGACCCCAGAACAAAGTCGTGGGCAGGAACCCCCAGGCGATGTCCAACCTCAGCCCTCGTCATCCAGCTCCGATGCTGCGTCAGCTTCTACGTCCACTGCTGCAAGTACCATACCCATATACCGCGCTGCGCAACAGCGCATTGATAGCTACGTAATTGGAAAAAAAGTAACACTAACTAAAAAAAGACAAATTGATAATGACCTTGCTAATTTATTTATAGATAGTTATCACCCTTTTTCTTTAGTAGAAGAACGTGCTTTTAAAAAATTTGCCCGACACATACCTGGATACGAGTTACCATCTCGAAAAACTGTCTCTAACATTCTCATTCCCACATTATACCACCAAACAGTTCTACGAAAAAAAGAAGAAATAAACGATATTGAATTTCTATCTCTAACAACAGACTTATGGACGTCTCGGGTCAATGATGCTTACATAGCTGTAACGGGGCACTATATAACAAAAGATCTTGTTCTTAAAACATTTTTATTAAAATGTGCAGAGTTTAAAGATATGCACAGCGGTGCGAATATTCAAGCTGCATTGCTCGAAACGACCAACGAGTGGAATGTAACAAATAAGATAAATTTTATTGTTAGTGACAACGCAGCTAACGTCAAAAAAGCCATAGCTGATATAGGGTGGAAGCATTACGGATTCTATGGCCATACGTTGAACTTAATAGTGCAAGATGCCCTGAATTTAGTCCAAGCTTCTTTGGATAAAGTCAAAACTATCGTCCGACATTTTAAGACAAGTACAGCAGCGCTAGAAAAATTATTAAAAGTGCAATCACAGGAAAAGCCGGACGTGATACCAAAGCGCTTGATACAGGAAGTACCAACCAGGTGGAACTCTACGTTTGCTATGTTACAGCGATTTGTCGAACTAGAAAATCAAATATGTGCCACTGTTGCAATTCTTAAAAAAGATTTACCAATCTTAACTGTTGAGGAATGGACAATGTTTCACGAACTGTGCAAGGTTTTAAAACCTTTCGACGAAGCTACGAAAGCTATGAGTGGTGAAGATTATATGACAGCCAGTACCATCATAGTCATGACACGTTGTCTTAGAGAATCATGTAATCAACTGCTTCTGGAAGGCTTTACTCTAATTACAAACAATGTAATTACTGCACTTCGGACAGGCTTAGATAAAAGACTAGAAGGTGTTGAGAGAAGTCGAACATTCTCGATATGTACAATTTTAGACCCAAGGTACAAAATGAATGTATTCTCTGACACTAATGAGGCAGAAAAAGCAAAGAAAATGCTGGAAGAGATACTTGCAACTGATATAAGACGGCGACATGGAGAAAACCAACCGCAACCGCAACAATCCACTTCAACCTCAGCTTCCATACCGGTACGAGATAAATTTTCACCTTGGTCCATTTTAAGCAATATTGTCGGGACGCAGCAGCAGCAGCAAGTAGGCACACCTTTGTCGTGTGCCATCAAAGAAGTAAACTCTTATTTGAAAGACAATATTCTACCAATGTTTAACGACAGTGGGAAATTTAACTGTCCATTGCAATGGTGGCAACTTAACCGTCACATTTATCCCAACCTTGCTATACTTCTGCGCAAGTATGGCAACATAATGGCAACTTCAGTTCCGTGCGAGAGGATATTCAGCAAGACAGGGCTCACGATTAATAACCGCCGCACACAATTGAAGACAAACAAAGTTGCCCAATTGATGTATTTAAATGTTAATTTAGATCCAAAAAGATTTTTGTTAGAGTCATAAACTCTTTTAGTCATTAAATAAAAATAAAAATGTAAATAATTTTTATAATATTATAAGACTTACAAACTATGTGTAAATAGCCAAACAAACAAAACAAGTGTAATGAACAAACCAACCAAATAATTATAGTGTAAATAATAAAAAAATATCAGTGAAAACGATGAAAAGGTGTAAATAAACAGTAAATATAACGTGCAAATAAACTGTAAATATCAATAACCATTGTATATTATTCGTGATTAGTCGGAACTAATTAATTAATTAGTCCGACTCGGGAGACACGCCAAACGCGGGGCCAACACATGTACATGGTTGACATTTGTCAAGCGAGGACGGGTAAGTGAATGAAAATAACTAGTTACAAAAATAACCGTTTTGAAACAGGTTACGCCGACCAAGAAACTTGTTTCGTTACGTTTCTTGAAAATGACGTTACGACCCACGTCTAATAAGAACAGCTACTACACTTTGATCTTAGCCAACAGGCCGAGAAGCGATATCGTTCAAAGTTAAATTGGGGTTAATATAGGCAGGCTAGTTACATTCGTACGCAAACAACGAACAGAAGTGGCGCCATCTCTTCTTGACGAAGTATAACAAACAGCAGCCTATAAATTTGACAAATATACAAACTTATCTGTCCTATTTTTAACTATTTTTTTTTTTTGAAATTCGTATATTTTTTTTGTATTCTAAATTGGTAATTCATAATAGCGACGCCCCACTGTACGTATTTTAATAGTTTAGTTTATTGGGGAAACAAACAGTTTTCCAATTTTATATAAATGATTTGCATTTTACATGTTGCATTAACCAGTGAGTTTCCACATAAGATTAATTTTACATACAGAAAAAAAAAACAGAAATTACCCATAGAAAAAAACAAATTATTATTGGTCATTCCATGCATTTCAAAATTGTTGCCGGCAATATATATGTAACTCAATGCCCATAAGCCGTTTAAATGTACATAAAAAAATAGCAATAACAAGAAAAAAACAGATTTTTTTAAACAATTTTAGGTTTTTTACTTAATCTTTGAGAAAAAAATAAAAGTAGTCAACGGAGAAAAGAAATTTTGATAAATTTTTTGTAAATGTTAATCGTAATAATATTCGCAAAATAGTTTATATTCCCCCAAATGTAATAAGGTACCATACTTACTATATTGTGTGTGTGTGTGTGTGTGTGTGTGTGTGTGTGTGAGGGTGTGTGTGTGTTAGACAAATATTTTTGAATTTATTAAGTGCACAATAAGCGCTTTATAAATCCACAATTAATCTTGCACTTACCAACGAAATACGGCATATAAATGCCGATTTTGTGCGTACGATTTTTGTATGTACGTCTGAAAGGTATGTTAAAATTAATGATGCCTTGAATATGGCCAACTGGCCATCAAATCTCTTGAAATCCTCCAAACAGGGAAGAAAAAGAAATTGTTAGAACAAAAACTCCAAAGAAAACCAGAAAAGATACTTTGACTCAAAATGGATGGCATGGAGAAAACAAATTGTATGGCATTGTAGAATCACACCATAGATCGGCTTATGTCTTTTTTTAATACCAGGGTGGAATTTAGCAGAATTTTGATGACAATGCTTTTTACTCGTTTAATCATTTTACTGATTCTCGTAGATTATTTCATCTTTGGTTTCGTCAGAAAGCACAGACAATGGACAACCCTAACCGACAGACGACATACAATACTGGTTAGGACCAGACTTGACAGGTGGACGGTTCCACTCCCAGCTGGATGCTGGAGATCTATGCCGACACCAAGCGGGAAATGCTGGATTGATTTACTAGATTGGCACAGTGAGAGCACAGAAACGAAATAAAGTGGGGTCGTTAATGAAACAAAACTCTACACAGGAATAACAAGTACCGTAGAACATGCATAATAAATAATGTAATCTTAGAAAAGTTATTGCGCTAATTTATTAGGAAACTACATTATCCTAATTTTTCTGTATTTAATCATTAAATACAACGTAAATGAATCTCAAACGAATTTTTTAAACATAAAAAATACGATCGCATTTAGGCATTGAACCCATACGGAGAAAACTGACTGATATAAAATATTTATGTTTTATTTATAATCTCTTCGAATTATTCGTAGTTCGGTTAAAAACGGGACCGCAGACCCTTAAGACAGATAGCCAGAATCTTAACGACGTAAGTGAAGCAGCCGTTCAAAAAAATTATCGACGCGCAGCCCTGGTGTATTTGTCAGACCTGCAGTTGAATTTGCCCTATCATAAAGTGGGAATCTTAATGACGTAAGTGACGAAGTCGTGTAAAAACAAATTTGGTGCACGGCCCGGCGTAATGGACGGATTACGGTCGACTTTTCCCTAGCAGATTTAGAACATCGATCTTTCCGTGGGGTTTATTTTAAACATTTCTGATGAATGTATTACTGAAAACTCAAATGTTTCTAGAGGGATTCCTCGGGATGATACTAATGCATTGTCTATAAACAATAAAATCTAGTGCTTACCGCTAATTTTATAGTTGTAGAAACTTTTCATGAAATTTTAAAACTGTTTCGTTAAATATATTTTAATGGTTAGGTCCTATTTAAAAAAATCTTAAACATAAATAACTTTCATCCGTAGGGATCCCACTAAAATTTTTTCAGATTTTAGTAATACGTTCATTAGAAATAATTAAAATGTGAGAGTCGAGCAAACACCCGTTATCAGAGTCTTATATCGCCTTAACGAATGAATTGATAGGTTTCCTGTTAAACTTTAAGAAAAAGAGTAATGTATTATCGCGATGTTGGAACACGTGTTCAAAAAAAATCATAATATATTCACATTTCGTCATTATACATTATCAAGGTATGGTTAAGGTGCGTTAACATGTATTTCGGTATAATAGAAATGTACTAACAGGAAACGGCCTGCAATCCCGTTTTTAACCAGAATACGAATAATTTTAAGACATTTATGATAATTCAGTGTAATAATAATTTTTTTCCGTGCAGGACATTATCCTATTTCTTTCGGTCACATTTCTGTATGTAACTTTACACGACATTACATTTTATTCCAGATATGTTAAATTGTCTGAACAATTATTCTTAGTGTTCCTTTTCATTGTGCCAAAAAATATTTCAGCAGGTGTATCATTAATTTCAAAATTATTTCATATCATTATTTTCAGACGTTTCTTCAAAATCTCCTTAGAAATCAAATTTATAATTCCACATATCTACCTACGATTTTCTTTCTTCTTTCGTCTTTTTTATGCCACCTCGTTTAATCCATGTTTAATCATTAATATTTTCTAACTTTTCTAGCTTGAAGATGTTTCCCGTTGCTCTGGCTGAATATTATGGCTCCATAGAACAATATATTTTTTGTAATTAAAATTAAAACTGCTGGAATGAAATAACGAAAACCAGTAAGGCCCATATTTGCATCCTTTTGTGAAGATTACATATAAGTCGGTTTACAAAATAAAAAAAACTAAAGTTGGACTCAAGGTAGGATGGTAAGAATTCATTTGAATTTCTACCGAGGCTGTTTTTTCTACAGTGGTTACTTTTTTACGATTTTAACAATATTATAAGAGTTTAATAAGAAATTTTAGTATGAACGGAATTGACAGAAACCCGTTTCAGTTTATTAAAAAGGAAAAAGGTACTTTAACGAAGAAGAATATTGTAAAGCATGATATTCTTTAAAGAAACTAAACGTACCCAAAACTCATTCATTGTTTTGGTAAAATTTTATTTTTCGATCTAAAAAGGCTTATTTTAGAATGATAATTCAACACACACTTACAAGTCTTAAAAGAATCGCCCTGTCGGTCGTTTGTAAAATTCCACAATGTCGGGGAATTTGGCTAAGGGATATTATAAATTTCAATTTTGTGAATTTTAAAACAACCAGGTTTTTTTTGGACGATATGCTGGATTTATTCTGGTGTGTTTCTCCGAATATTATGTAATCTTTGAATTTTTAGATAAAATTAATGTCGATGTGGTTTTTGATCCACTAAGTAGGAGATTAAATACCAAGTCACTCAGTAAACAAACATGACATGAGAACCTCTTAACTTACGTTTGAACAAAAGTGAGATGTTTACCACAAATGAACTCTCGATTCTCGTATTAACAAGTTCCCTCTGTTGATAACAGATAAAGGAAGAGCAATCACCATTAAAATTTATCGTAAAATACGAATTTAATTAATGCAATCTCACAAACACGTTATAATCAGATTTTCAACAATACTGTAAATTTGACAATAATGAACTCCATAATAATATAATGCAGGTGCCACTGCCTTTGATAAGGTCCGAATACGAAGCTCAAAATTCCATAAAATAGAGTAACACCCTTAAAAGTAATGTCGCTATAAGTATCTACTAAAGTTCAGTGTTGGATCTGCCATGGGTGCAGTTGGACCGTAACCAATAGAAAGAGCTTATCGATTTTCCATAAAATTATAAATATAGGAAACTGTAGTGTCATGCAACTTTTAGCAAGCTAATTCATATGTATTAGCATGCTAATTCAGATGTATAGCAGCTTACCCCAGTTTATAGAACTATCGGGGTGGTCTTACAAGACGCGCGCCTATATACTAAGGGCGGCTTGCACCATAAGTTAAATTTGATTTAAATATAATTTTAAACACATTATTTGATTTAAGTCGACTTGGCGTCTTGCACCACAAAATTTAAGTCGTTAAATGCGTTTAAAGAACTGTCAAAGTTAAATACCCAAAAGCGGCCGTTTAACCGAGTTAAACGTGTTTAGCCCTACTCTAAGCAGTACTGTCAAATTTTGTTTAGGTTATCTCTTCGATTTCTGATTGTGGTTAAAATCTATCTCATTTTAATTTGTATTCACAATGAACATTTGGGATTTGTATTCTGACGATCATGAAGAAATTATATTATAGAAATTATAAATAAATTATAATATAGTCAGAGAAGTAAACACAAGAACAAATTGATTTGAAACACTCAGTGCCAAGAAGTTTCAAAGAAGATTTCGTCTCAGTAAAGAAACGACATCATTATTAGTACAAGAAATTGAACCTCAGTTAAAATTCAACGCCAATAAAAACATCAGCGAGGTGCTCGTCACTTGGAGCTAACGCTCCTTATCGAGGAGTACTTTGCAAGGTTGTAAACTTCTAATCATACCTACAGCATTCTTATAATACTTTAAAACAATATAGTATGTAAAAGAAATAAAAAACAAAATTACTCGGATAATTGTTTTATTTTTAATTCCAACAACAGAAGCTCTTTTTGTCTTATTTCATCATTATGTCTATTTGCTTTAACTTTTTCTTCATAAAATAAATGAAAACACTATCAAACCACACACACAATCACAAAATATTTTGACACTCAAGTAAAATGAAACATCGTAGCTGTTTTATTTACGCGTTAATGGCGGTAACCACGCGGTAACTGTTTTACCGACGCGTTAAACACGTTTAACTAAAATTGCCACCGAACTGCGTGGTGCAGGACGCAACTAAACGCATTTAAGTTAAATGTATTTAGGGTCTTAAATACGTTTAGTTAAATACAATTTAAGATAAAATTTGCGATAGTTGGTGCAAGTCGCCCTAAAAGGGGTGACAGATTACGCTTTAAGTTAAGCGTTTTATGTAACTCCACATTGCTCGCCATACAATCCCAAACAGACCTGTCACACCTAACAAGATGATGTGTTATAAGTGTGGGCGTGGCGACGATATGCGCCGTGATCTGCTGGCCAGGCTATGTTTGAAAATTATGCGACCCCTCTCATACCTACGACAGGAGAAGGGTCCAGAACAATTTACGGAGCACTGTAATTACGCGGTTGTCATTTGTCAAAGTGACAGATACCATACAAATAAATGATATTCCGCGGCAGTCCCACAATTGATCAAATCCTCTCTACTGAGGAAGATTATAGCGTAGTGTGTCAGCCCAACGTATAATACGTACATGCCGCATAATACATTGTAATGTATCTAAAGTCTAAATGCCGCACAACGCTCCGGCTAGTCAGTCCAGTCCACTGCTCACCGCTCGACAGTCGGGTCGCGGCCCACGTCGCGCCAACCATTCAGTTCAGTAAATGAATAAAATCAAATGCAGTACAGTATAACTAAAATATATTTACGAAATATAACCTTACAATTCCCACCATAAAAAGCTTGAACCCGTGACACCTGGGTGCGAACCGCACAAAAACACTCGGCTGTAAAGCATTCATTTAATCTTAGTTATATTTATTAGTGCCATCTAAAGAACTAATTACGCTCATTTGAATACATTATTCCAATCCAAAGTAAATGGGCACAAACAGAAATATATATTGATGCACCTAACCCCTTTGAAATTAGACATGCTTATATTTAAATTGCAGTTGAAACACGTTATTATTGTTAACATCTTTTATATTGAAAACAAACCAATTGCTTAATTAGGATAGCTTGAAAATGCATGCACGATATCGTAAAATAATATCAGATGAAATCCAATGTTTAATAATCCAACATTCGAAATAAATGTTGGGAACATTTATAGTTTCTGCAACGGGCAATAAACGTTGTTTGTTCGTCCCTGCTGTTGCCACCATATCATGTTTGCCTTCTTAGATTGATATTCAATCTCTGGCCATAAAGTGCACGCTATAAACTGCAGATGACGTCAATAAAACCAAATACACTGGGAACAATGCTCAAATAAATCTAAATCCATCAAATTTTGTACTAAGCAATTGATGAAGCTGGTTACTTATCTTGAGTGAAATCACAGAATTTTATGTTTGGTCAAAAATATCTAACAGCGGTATTGTAATTACATTTTGGGGTTATCGTCTGCTTTATGGTATTTTCATGAAAATTGTGATGCAAATAAGTTGAAATGGTTAGGCAACTTTGTTGCTGTCTTGTGTTGAGTAGGGAGATGAGATGAGTGACAAGCGGGCGCATGCGCGTAGGGTTGTTTGGGTGTGGTTAAGAAGTTGAGTAACCAAAATACCTACGTACTAAATTGAGGTGCCATCCTAAAGGTAATTCCAGTGGTATCCAAAAGGATAAATTATCCCGCTATTCCATGTATCAACTAGGACCACCAGACAAAAAGTAACATTTTTTCAGATACATTCATTAAGCAGTAGGACGCATGATCAGAGCAAAAAAAAATTGGGGGTACTATTGATATATTTACCGACTCCATTAATTTATACAATTAAATGTAATTTATACCAACTCTAAATAATAATAATAAAAAAATAATCATTTATATAGCACCGTTTTTGAGTAAAATCAGCTCAAGGGGCTGTACAATTTATTACGAGTTCTTGGGATCTATCAATTTTTTTTTATTTTCAAATAGATATAGAAAAAACAGTCTTACCTGGAAGGTCACTTCAGATAAATACATTTTTACTACAACAAGTTTACGATTACATGCAGAGGACACTATATTAAAAATAGTGGACATTGATTTTACATTTGCTATCGATATTACATTTATTAGAAGATTAGTTGCAAAAGTAAAGTTCAATATTTCTTTAAAAAGAATTGGAGAACTTTTCAGGAAATGCCTCTTCGCTGAATCCCACAAAATAAAAAGCATAGGATATGTAGTAACAGTGATTTGTCTTACAAGAATTGTTTTAGTTTCTATTTTATTTGATGTTTCTGTTACATGTTCTACTAATATTGTTTATCAGTTTTACATTACATGCTTTAAAAACTTTTTGTATAATTTTCAATGTTCTGTTCTTATAATCTATGTAAAAGCCCAGTTGGGCGTAAAACCACGTAAAAATATAAAATTAATATGTTTCGAATGTTTTCCATTTACTTTAAATTTTCTCGGTTTTTGGTTTGCACTACTTTGCACCAACGTCGGGACTAATGGTACTTGGGGCCGGGGGACCCATTAGAAAACGTGACCCATATCTTTCTTTTAATTTCACTCCTTTCTGCCTTAATAAAATGCAAGTGTAATTTGTTAGTTACGAGTTATGATATTTTGCATAGTTGCATGCTATGAAATAATTTTGCAAGAAAAACAAAACAAATTTAAATTAACTAAAAATTGAGTAAACAAAAATAGTGTAATTTTAATGTACATACTGCACAAGAGTCCCAACCGCTCCCAACCGTCTAGAGCCCGTAAGACTACGGCATCCCTAATTGGGGTATGTTGTGAGACTGAAGGTAGTGGGGACGGGAAAGAGATGGGAAAGAGGAAGGCGTGGGAGTATCTGGCTATTTAGCTTGGTCACCAAACACGAATAAAGCTATTTCAAGCAACTTTTCTCTGGAATGTGTCGCAAATATACTATATATTATTTTAAATGAGTTATTTGTGAAATTGCACAAATTTATCCGATTAAATTTACTTGCGCACGCCGGGATTTGAACCCGCGACCTTCGAATTGCTAGTCGAGAGCCTTATTCCTCGACCACGGAGGCTGTCAAGAGATTTTGGAAGAAAGCTATTGTTTTGAAACATGTTAATAATTTTAGTTAAATAAATTATCTGCATAGTTTATTATTTTCATTTAAAAAATTAAAGTTATTATTTTGAAGTCCAATATGTCGAAACCGACACTAAAGAGTCTTACTGTTTTCTAAATTTGTTCCCTCCTAGTAAATCGCAGGTATCTTGAATTTAAGATGAAATGTCTTTCATTGCAATTGATTCAGAATTGATTGTCGTGTTTTCGATAGTTCAAAACGGTCAAGTGGTTTTTTGGCTGTCTGCGATCTTATATTTCAGATAGGTATTATTTTGAATTCTGCAGAAGTGGCTATCAAATTCTCTGACTTGATTGAATTTCAATAAGACTGTGAGGAATGCGATAGATAATTAAATGCGACCTATCGAATAATTAATTGCACTAGAAAAGAGATGGGAATTTCCAGTGCAATGATCGAACGAAGTCAGATTGAGGGAGAATATTATAGGTAGACAGGTTCGACATTTTAGAGGCTTCTAAGGGCACTATCTGGATATTTATTATCAGAAGATTAATTTGAATCTGGAAACAACTCAATACTCAATGGCGGTTAACTTAAATTTGTATGGTTTGAGATGGGTTCAAATTGCTGGTTCATTGTTAGTGGAGTAGCGACAAACTTCTTGCCCATGGCAAATATTCAGAGGCGGATTAAGTCGAAGTTTTTTGCTTTTTCATTTATGTGTTGAATACGTGAATGAAACAATTTTATCTCTCAATTTTTTGGCTCTTTTTAACTACGAATCTATCGAGTACGATACACCTTGGACGATACATAAAATGGTATCTTTTGATTGTTTTTAAAAACTATTCTATTGAGCTCGAGGCCCCTTGGGTGATATATAATATGGTATCTTTCGATTCTTTGGCTCTTTTTAACTACTAATCTATTGAGCCCGAGGCCCCTTGGGTGATATATAATATGGTATCATTCGATTCTTTGGCTCTTCTTAAGCACGATTCAATCGAGCTCAATGCCCCATGAATAATATTTAGTATTGTATCTTTCGATTCCGTGGTATTTTTTAACCACGACTCTATTGAGCTCGAGGCCCCTTGGATGATAAACAAAATGGTATATTTCGATTCTTTGGCTCTTTTTAACTACTAATCTATTGAGCCCGAGGCCCCTTGGGTGATATATAATATGGTATCCTTGGTCTTTTTTCAACTACTAATCTATTGAACTCGAGGCCCCTCGGATGATATATAATATGGTATCTTTTGATTCTTTGGCTGTTTTTAACTACTAATCTATTGAGCTCGAGGCCCCTTGGACGATATTTAATATGGTCTTATCGAACTTTGATTCGGATTGATTTTTCACGAATATATTAATCAGTCAAAAATTATAATGGTATCGTTAGATTTTTATAGCGGCTTTTAACTTCTAATCTATCGAGTTCAAGGCCCCTTGGAGATTCGAGGTCCTCAAGGGATAGCTATTCCTCCACCGCTTAATCCGCCCCTACTAATTCCCATCGTTAAGAAGACCCCACTGTATCTAGTAAATAATATGAAATAGATTAAAATATTTTCGTGGTCTCGTCAATATCGTATTTACATTGATAAATAATTTATCCCTCACTCAATATCCGTAATTTACTGAAAGTTAATCAGGAAATTCTGATAATTCATCTAATCGTCCTAACGTCTGTTATTCGGCGACGTTCTGTTAATTCATTCATATAAATGAGCAATATATTTTTCTTCGTGCAGACCCTCTTAGTACTTCGTGCAGATGCTCTCAGTACTTCGTTCTACACACTCAGTACTTCGTGAGATACTCTCAGTACTTCGTGCAGATACTCTAAGTACTTCGTGCAGATACTCTCAGTATTAACCGGTAAAAGTCATGTCAGAATATAATCAATAATATATTGTGTAATCCTGCTACAGTTTTAACATGTTTATGTTTCAGTCTTAATAACTATTTTAACACCTTTATTTTTATCTATCTCTTCTGTAATAAACAGATAAACTTCTATCGTAAACCAATAAATTGACTAGTCATACACAATACCTAGAACCATAGTGATATTTCAACATACAGGGGAATCAAAAATACCGAGATGATATTTCATCCGCGGATTTTCTTGTCTATTCCTAGACAAACGGCTAAAAATACCACAATCTCAGATACGAAGCGAATATTTCCTTCTTGTTTTTCCGACGATTGGAACGAATGGCCTTATAAATCAAAAATAAAAACGGAGTATATTACGAGGTGGAACACATCAATGTTAAAACGAGATTTACCTTGTTTCGTGGAGAATAACAATACGGTGCTTGGTAACCAGTGTAACCACTAGAGCATGCTAACTGCCAAAGTTTTTATTGCTTCGAGAAGTACCTACTGTTCCGGCGGATTCGAAACGAAATGTTTGAGTATGTGGAACTACATAATTTCGCAAACATATTTAACACCTAAACGTGATGGAGGGATTTTAGTGTGATTTTCACCCTATATTCAAATTTACACGAAATGCTTTTAATTTGTTTTTTTTTAGTGCTATTTGATCCAAGTAAGGAAGTACTTAAAAATAACAAACTAATCATCACGCCCTTTCCCCGAACATTTTTTTCTTGGAACGCACTCCTTGCCTCGTTCACATTCACACATACGCTTCTATTATTTTGACTCTTGAAATGCTCCGACTCAAGTATCTAATTCACTTGATCGTGCCATGTGTTCCTCGGGTGTCCCCGACTTTTTCTACCATTCACCTTATCCTTACTCTCCTTTCTTCGTTCATCCGCTCTGCATGCCCAAACCATCTAAGCGTTCCTTTCTTAATCTTACTCATTACGTTCACATCAGCCTAGCATTTTTAGCGGATCTCCCGATTTCAGAGATCTCATTTCTACAATATTCAGTCTATAATCATCCTTTCTCTGCCTGTTTCATGCCTCGCTGTCACACATCAGGGTAGGTACCAGAACTCTACGGTGTACTGCTAGATTCACTCCTTTGGACAGTTTTTTGTTAGCGTCAACCGCGTTCAATCCTCCATTCATGGAGATACCTGTATTTACATCTATTTAAATATCTCTGTAAGCCTTCCCATATTTCGTAAACATACTTCTCACATCAGAATACATTTTAATTTTAAAAGAAATGGCAGTGCAAGTAGAAGTGTAAAATATTTAAAATTATTTTCTATACATGACACAAAATACATCAATTCGGTGTTAGTGTGCAGGATTGGCCTGCGATATAAAATTGTACGGGAGCCACATAGCTCAAAGTCACCCGTGCAAACGTTTGGGCATATAACGAACCTTTTTAAATTTGATAAATAATTTATCTATAATTAGTTGAAACAGAGTCCTACTGCTACATTTACGGGTTACAGGAGTGATATTTATAGAAAATTTTCCGATTTATTTTAGAAAAGACAAAAACATGGTTTAAGTGTAAAATAAATCACGTATAAAAATACATAACTTGCGAAACGTAAGTAAGATATTATAAATAATAAAGACCTTACGAAAATAAATTGTAATAACTCCCTCAAAAGAAATGTTTTGACGTTCCACATAAACAACAAATTTGTGCTTAAAAATATCGTAAAACCATTCAAAAACCCCACGCACATTCAGGTCTAACGAAAAATAGATTTCAAACACTACTAAAGTTAAATATTCATTTTTGGTGGCAGAAAATATTAGAATGTAGAAATTAAATCTCATTCATTAAAGTTCCTTTGACACCAAAAGCAAATGCCGATTTTATTGCAAAAAAATAACCAAAAGGGTGTCTTTCATTGGAAGAATTAGAAAAAATTTCGATGAAAAACAAGTTACTAAGTTATAAAATAATTATTGCACCACACGAAGACTACTGTTCATTCTGTGTTTTAGTATTTTCTATCTTACAAGGAGAAAAATGAGTATTGATAATTTATTATGAATCTCTTAAAATTATTGGTAATCCGATAAAAAACGGGATTGCAGTCCTAAATGAATGAAATAACGGGTTTTCTGATAAAATTTAAAAAATAAGAATATATTATCACGATATCGGAACACTTTTCATGAAAATCAGAATATTTTGATATATTATCAAGGCAGGTGCACATACACATTAATTAATGTATTCATTAGCAATACTCTTTTTTCTCCGCTTATTAATGTATTTAGATTTAAATAAATAATTTATTGTTATCAAGTTTAATTTGTAGAACTCCATTTAAATTTTTCTTTTATATATTCAATAATAGGTACTGTGTTTTGTAATAAAATAATATTATTGAATATAAAAGGGTTTTTTTTAATAAATTTAATATATAAATATATTATTGAATATATAAAAGCAAAACAAAAAATAAATAAATCAAAATTATTCAGAATAGAGTAAAGCGACAAATTAAGAAGCGTAAAATGAAAATGCTCAAGGAATTAGATATGGTAAGTGTTAATGCTTTAAACTATATTTTTATCAACATAACATAATATATTATTAAGCGTTGAAGTGGGGGTGGAGGCGTGACTTGGGAATACTCTTCACTAATCACATTACAAAATAATGTGAGAAAATATATTATTAAGTGTTGAAGTGGAAGAAATATATGTTCTCCCATTATTTAGTAATAAATATTTTGCCCCGAAGATTAACGGTTGTTATAAAAAAATATATAGTGGTTCATACAAGTGATGAAGAAGTGGAACAATTTTATGTTTAATAAATAAATAAGAAAAACACGGAAAAAGTAGAAGTAAGTAAGAACACGAAAACCTAGTTTAACAGTCCTCATCTCGCCTACAGAATTTATGAGCGAAAGATGCGGCCTTCTGGTTTTGTGGCTGTGGCGATTTTATTATTTAACATATCCGACAAAATGCAATTTCTCTACAGCTTCCTCGCATTTTAATACAATCTGTATATTTACTCTTGGGAACTCGTTTACATAATTCCTTGGAGATGTTCAAATGCAGCTGGTCGCTGAACTTGGCGGCATTTCTTATTTCAAATAACGATTGCAAAAGCTTGAATGCTAGCTTTAAGAAAAAAAAACTATTGCTGCCCCCTTGCACCAGTCTATTCATGGTGGTGAGACACCGCTAAAATGGAAGGTTTATTTATATTTCTTGTTAAGTTTGTAGAATTCCATTTAATCAGAACAGAAATCTGATTGTATGAAGAAGCAACCTTTCATTGATGGTGAGATGAAAATTGAACAGCTTTTTCTGTTTGTAATTTTTATCAGTTAGTTCTATCAAAGAATTGAATAAAATACGACCAAGTCGAGTTTAAAAATATTAATCCAAATTTATCCAATAATATTTAAAGTATTTTAAATGTGATTGGGAGAAAAATAATATATTATAAAAATAATTTCAAAAGTACCGGTGAATAATCCCGGGATATTATGTTAGTAAATGTAATAAGTAAGTAACGCTTTTTTGAAAATGGGAAAATTCAGACACTAGAAAAATCACGATATCTGACTTTATTTGTCAAGATTAAACCCTAGAAATAAGAAATACACTCAAATACAGAATTAAAATAATTTTCTACTTTTTTTTTCATTGTAGGTAGGTACTTTCTCTCTTGTCTGAATACTTGACGCATTAGTTCCAATTTTGAAAATGACAATTAAAATAATTTTCTATTAAAATGTTGTAGGTAGGTACCTACTTTATCGCTTATCTGAATTCTTGAAACAATCAATTTCAATTTTGAAAATTACTCTTAAATGCAAAACAAGTCCGAGTTCATTGAGAATCACTTACAGACAGACCAACGTCCAAAATTATTATTAAGTTAGTTCAATATATTATCGTTTCGATTTTTTTAAAACTTTTATGCGCACATTTCATGTAAGGTGTCGGACCTACTTCCTGGTTGTTTGATCTTGAATCGAGTCTTCAAATGCCTAGCGGAGGGAGGAGGGTCTATACCATGTCTTTCCAAGAAACTAAATAGATAACACATTATTATTTGAAAATAATCTATGCGATGCAAATATCAAGTTGAGATTAACGAAATCCAAAGTAGGTATTTCAATAAAATGCCATTCAAGTAAAAGCCAACGAAGCTTAACGACTAACGACGCAATATATGAAAAGCAGAAATGGGCTATTGCCAATCAACCACATCAAAGCCATTGAAGCTGGTTGAATAGAGTGAAATACTGATTTTTTCGTTATTGCCAAAAAGCAATTTCTGATACAAAAGTATCAAACGCATTAATTTTATATCAAAAATGTGATGGAAGAAATGGTATTTCGGAAAAAAAAAGTTTTCAAGAATTATTTGACAAAGTAGAAAGAGATCAGATTTTAAGAACTCGAATCAAAGAAACTTGTTTGTTTATACTTATGCAATATTTGTAAGATAACTACTAAAGGTATAAGAAATGTTTTTTAGTTTTGAAGTTTTTTTTTATGCCGTGAAATTTTACTTTACTTGCCTACGTCCTACGACCATTTGCCGAAAACTTTGTAAAAACTTTTTGTTTTCAGAGGCATTAGGGATTATAAAAACTGGTACAAGTACGCAAGTTACTGTTATCGCGGCAATTTCAGCCGCTGGAAAAGGAAAAAATATATAATCGCAAAGCCACAAAAAAATTAAAAGCAAATGGAAGTTTGGTAAGATAGATAACGGTTGTGACGACATTTAGAAGCTATTGTTGGCTTAGACATTATATTATTTTGAAAGGTCTTTGAAGATAAATCCACGATTAAGACTTCTCATTTCAGGTCTTATAAATACTCAATTTGTGTGGAACCGAAAATTAATTTAGTGTATACCGAGTACGCTGTTGTAGATGGTTTATATTGAAAAATCTTTGAGTCTGTAGAAACGGGCCGTTCATTTGATGGATTCCCATTTGAAATCTTTGGAGGAAAGGCGTCAGGTCTTTGTATACAGTCCTTGTTTTACTAGTAGTTTAATGGAAGATACTCTGAGGAACTGGTGTCACCGATAATGGATTGAGTGATAAAACTAGTTCTTGGAGCAACGATGGCAACAATTAAGATATTGTAATTTTTTTATATGTACAAAAAATAGAGTGAAAGACAAAACGATAAACTTACTTGGGATAGAGTCTCGGGTGTCCGATCATGACGTATCTGTTGATGGTGATGGCCAGCACGGTGAAGAGTGACACAGCCACCAGCCCGTACCGCAGCAGCGGGAAGAGGCGGCAGAGCAGTCGGCCATGGGGCCAGGCCCTAAACCAGAAGGTGGAGGCGCCCAGTGGCAGGTTGAAGCAGCAAAACAGAAGATCGGAGCACGAGAGGTTCATGATAAACACTGCTGTGGCGTTCCTCACCTGCAACAAAGAAGGAAATATTTATGAGATTACATTCATTTCAACAACTACGGCCTGGGTCGATTTACGACCTGCTAAGTATTCCATCTGGCAGAATGGACGTGCTGGCCCAGCATGGCGTGGCAAGAGGTATGGTACTGCTAAATGATATCTCTAGGTCTCTTGACATCTTCAAAATTGGCCTTGAGCCAAGAACTGTACAATATTTTATCAATAAATTTCACTCAACTATTTTAATATAAATTGTTTCAAGTGTATTGTAATGAATTAATAAATCAGTAATAAACATAAATAATAAAGCCAGTGTTACCCCACAGCTGCCTACACTGTGTGCAGGTAACAAATCCGTAGCGGAATTTGTGGGATCGCACCAAATACCAAAAACACCGAAGAAAATATTGATGCCACTTGTATTAAATAAATTTACGTTGCATGCACCTAGTGGTCGACTGACTAACCTTGACTGTTGAAGGTAGTTCGATTGAAAATACAAACTAATAGTCCTGTAATCCAGAAGAAGAAGGTTTATTGATGAATCAGAAAATGATGTGCAGGGTTCAAAAAAATTAATTTACAGTGATAAACGAAGTGCACAACCGCCCCGGACCGTAACGCAAAGTGTTGTAAAAATGGTAAATTTTGGAAATACTCGTACACCCCGCTTCTAGAAAACCCTTTGCGCGGTATTATTTCGATTACTGTATATGACTAGTCATTTAATAAATAAAGATTCGTAATTTTAAAATTGGAAATTCATATGTCATTTGGCATATATTCTGGTCTAGTAATGTGTAATTTCTATCACCTAAGAAATTAAAAAAAAAGTACTATATGATTCATATGTCTTATACTGATTTATAAATGTGGAAATTCTAACTATACAATTGTAAATGTTGTACAAAATGCAATGGAAAGAATCTCAGACTTGTGATGTCCCAAAAGAAACCATTCATCTGTTCTGAATGCAATTACTAATGTTATCCAAATTGACCCTGGTAATAAATTACATCTTTGCGATTCTTTCAAGGATAAAGAAACCATCCTGTCACTTCGAATGCAATCAAAAACAGCATCGTCATTCCATTGTAAGAATATTATGTACTAAATACACAATTTTGCTGTCCTGAAACGGGAATCCTTCCCAGTTGGACAGACGAAGTTTCATTTTGTTTGTAATTTATATATATATAAAATAAAATAAAATAAAAATAAAAATAAAAGAAAAATCAGAAAAGCATACGGTACGAAAAAGCATATCTAGGTCCTAAATGTGACCGTATCCTTTTCTGATTTTTCTGTTTCAGATTTTCGTTTAGGAATCGCTAATATTGTCTTCAATAATTAAATTTTTTAATTATTGTTTGCTCAAAATCTTAAATCTCCGAAAGTTCTTCTCACCAATTGCGTTGAAATTTTGACACAACGTTGTAATCAAATAAGTGTGAGTATTTAAATACCTATATTATATACATTTCGCCTTTGACAGGTTAAAATAAGTTTTTTTGAAAACAGCGCCAAAGTAAAAACAACACTATTATTTCTCTATTTGCACAGACAAACTGAGCCAAAGTAAGACGTGGGGGGTTACAGGTAGTAATTTAATACATTATTTTATTTTTTGTATTTCTTTGGCATTCACTATGTAACAATTTCTAGACATTTTTTGTTTTTAAAGAGTTTTTATTATTCACAATGTACATTTGTTACGTATAATTTTTTTTTATAAAATTAGCGACCGGTTTCGACACGTCCGTGTCATTAACTAGCTATTTTAAAATAGCTAGTTAATGACACGGACGTGTCGAAACCGGACACATTATTTTATGTTTTGTGTTTATTTTTTAGTCATCTCTTTGATAACAAATTGTTTATAGTTGTTGTTTAAGGTACACAGTTCCTTAGATAAAAATTGCTAAATATTTCACGTTTTCCGCTTCATACATTCTCTACTTTTCATTATCCTCAATTTACACTTATCACACCATTTCCAAAATACATTAGCCTAACCTATAACCAAACCTGAACCCCCTTTTAACCCCACTGTTACCTTGCTCGATTTTCGTTTTAAATTCGTTTTCGCTAAGTCAAAACCAACTGCATCGCTTGTATGTGGTAACCAATCATAACGAAAATAATGTATTTAACCCAATTTATTTAGCCTCACTAATAATATTAGAACGGTGAAACTGTTTCGCATCAAAATTATTAATAAACGTTTCATACCGTTACTTAAAAAGGCATTCTATTTTATGTCCTTGTCCAATGCAATGTTTTAGTAAACCCGCTATCGTTAAAGTTTTCAGTGCTCTATTATGTTGGATGCATTCAATTTTAATTGTTTGGGAGAGGGTCGTAATGTTTAATTGGAAACGTAAAAGCTATTATTTAGACACAAAATAAAATGCTATGGAAAGGACAATGGTTTACCAAACAAATTGAACAAAAATTCTGCTTTAAAAGCCGGTCCTTTAAGTTTTTCTACCCCCTTAAATACAGAACTATTCGAATGTTTTAATTACCAAATTCTTCAACTCCTGTCCTTGTAATGGGCACTGATTCTCCATCATCCAGTGGGTTTCTGGAAACAACTGTTTACGGAATCCTGTTTCTCAAAGTTGTAAATAAACTTTTGCTTTCCAGCAATGTGCTAGTGGGCATTGGTAATGGAACGTTTTCAAGAAAACGGGTTGGCAAGGCTGTCTTGATTCAATGAATTACTTTAGAAATTTTGCTTTATAATATTATATTATACATATAATATTATATAATATTTCAAACAGAAAATTACTTCAACAATTTTAAAAATTGGAATTGATGTTTTGAGAATTTGACGGCCTTTGTGGACGAGGAGAAAAGCTCTTGACTAGCAAGTCGAATGTCGCGGGTTCAAATACCGGCGTGCGCAAGTAAATTAATATATTTTTTTAATTTGAGTTTTTTCACAATTTATTCATTTCAATTAATATATAGTATGCATGCGGCACGTTCCAGAGTGGGAGATACTCTCAGTATGGCTCTGGTGTAAGACCACCATTCAGAAATGAAACTTTACTTGAAATGACCTTGCCGTGTTTGGTGACCAGATCTGAATAGCCAGGTACTTCCCCACTTCCCTCTTACTGACGTTCATGCCCCTTTCACTTCCTTCAGCCTCACAACGTACCCCGATTACAGATGCTATATTGTCACTGGCTCCAAACGGTTGGGAGCAGTTGGGGCTTTTGTGCGGTAATCATATAGAAAAATCTGACTATCCCATGTTTTTTTACGGGTCTGCGCCGATATAATATAATTGTTGATTATTTTTGGGTGTTAGCAGGAAAAATAACATGAATGTTTACTAGTTAAATATGTCAGCATCAATTACTGTACAGTTCTAAACACCAAAAATTGTACATTCCGTAGAAAACTCCATTTAACAGTATTATTACGCTAGAGTCTGGACGGTTTCGGCCCTCTGATTAGTCGAATTCAAATCTTATGTTTCGGGTAAATTCCGCATAGCCTTCACGCAAAATATCACGCATTCTAAGATACCTTGAAAATGTCAATCCCTCCTTTACCGGCCGCTGGAGTAGCCTCCCTATTGGCCGACAGAGCGCACCTCTGGTGGCATGATGGCGAATTGTAGTACCCATAACAAATACGTACAATTTCATTTATTCAAACAACTGCTATTCTTTACGTACAACAACCGTTTTAATACGCATTTAAAAATAAACAAACATTTGATTCAACCTAATGATAATAAACAAAAACTATTTGCATTTACGATTTTTAAAAATATTGATATTTAATATTATTTACGTAAATAATAATTTCGCACCATTTTGACAGAACACTTATATGAAGTTCGCGCATAATACGCACTTGTTTGTAGGAAGTGTAGGCAACAACTACCAACCCAATAAAAACATGAAACACAAACCGAAGCTAGAAACGCTTCGTTGATTGTAAAATTAGCCAACAAATCTCTAATCTGACATGTACTTATATGTATATTTAAATGTTCATGCACTGGTGACATGTACTTATATGTATAATAAAATGATAAGTTAGGTTAGGTTAGGTTAGGTTAGGTTGGGTTATTATAGGTTAACTGTTGTAAGTATCACTTAAACTGTACAAAGCCCAACTAAGTGCGGAAACCCGAGGAGCGGGTTTTTAACTGCTAGTCGAGGATTACTATCCGTAAAAAATAGGTTACCAATATTGTATTCGTAAAGGTTTCTGTAAACTCAACACACACTTTAAGAGATGTTTGTTGGAAACCAGTTGTTACAAAGATGGACACCAATTTTTACAGGCGAACTCAATGTTTCACTTATCAGGAAACAGTAATGTTTGGTAAGGGAATTGATTTCCAATGGTGTGCGACCTTTTACTTTTAATATCGACTACATTAGTATCTTATTGTATCAGAATTTGGAATTGAATTAGAGAACAGTGCGGGCCAAATGGCTTAGTTTTGTTTAAACGGGTTTTGTAACGAATGCGATGAATTTAACGTTAGGTAGTGCGTACCCGGGAATATTTATGTAAAGCAGTTTATAAGGTTCTTCAGGGAAAATAATGGTTTTCCAATAATGAAAGTTATTGATTTTTCACTTAGCATTCGGTATATCCTATAATACCACTATATTTTGTAACATTAGTCGGTTAATTTATTCAGCATCGTAAGTTGAAATCATTATTGGCAAAATATTAGCCAAATTTAAGGAGTCCGCTATGCCTTTAATCCGAAAAGATATTTCACCTAAACTAGTTCCACCAATTTCCAAATTTAATAGGAGCAATAAATTATTTCCGCTCTTATTCGTGTGAAAATTGGACATTGCTCTGGAACTAATTACAATTTTTTAATTTTATTCTTTATCGGGCGCAATAAGAGAGAGAGTCCCAACTGCCGTCAGTGAGACTATGGCATCCCCAATTGGGGTACGTTGTAAGGCTGAAGGTAGAGGAGAGGGGAAAGCGATGGGGAAGAGGAAGGTGGGAAGTACTTATTCAGATCTGGTCACCATAAACGGCCGAAACCATTTCCAGCGACGTTTCAATTCTGAATGGTAATCTTACACCAGGGGGATACTGAGAGTACCTTCCACTCAGAATTTAGTGTTTGATTAAAAATTAAGTGTATTGTCTTTCCAGGATACCTTCGTCTTCTTTTCCATGCACTTGTTTGATTTCATTTTGTGTTTTAGACGAATTTAACGAAATTTGTAATAAGTTTCTTTTTAGGATAATATTCAACTTTGTCATGTCAGTAAAAGTAGCATCTCCCTCGACATTATAGACGGACTCGTAGCGTAAAAAGTAGCAGGACTATTGCTTCCATAGTTGGTTGTTCCAGTACATGCCAGACCGCTGTAACTCGGCAATGGCCGCAGGGTTATGACGGTCGTAACTCCTTATACGTCATGAGACTACCTGCGCAGTAATGGCAGGTGATTATATGCACTCGGTACTGTGCTGTCTGTACACCATACACCCTTACAGTCAGTTATATCAACGGTTGAACAACAACGCGTTTGAATGAAGCTACCTATAAATTGGGGGTTATTCATTATAAATGAAAATTACTTTCTTTGAACCACAATATTTTTTAAAATTTATTCACCGACCGATTTCGGAACAAACCTAACATTACAAAAAACACGGAGAAAACGAAGCGGTTGTTTCGGAAAATTTTAACAATTCATCAAATTTCAACGTTCGTTTCAAGTTCTGTGAAAGATTTTTTCAAGTTCTGTTTTTATTTCAGTTTTGTCAAGCAACTAGCCTACAATGATATAATTACAGAACTTGAATAGGACTTTCACAGAACCCGAAAATGAACGTTGAAATTTGATGAATTGTTCAAATTCTCCGAAACAACCCGTCCTTAATGACGTAAAATATTGTTGATTTATTAAGAAAATCTTAAAATTAATCTTAATCCGGTTAAAAATGGGAATAAAGGCCCTTAACGAATGAATTGGTAGGTTTCTTGTTAAACTTTTAGTAAAAGAGGAATGTACTATCGCGATTTTGGAACACGTGTCCATAAAAATCACTAAATGTTCGCAATTTGTCATTATAAATTATCAAGGCATGGTGCATGAACACGTGTTCCGATGTATTTGGAATATATTAAAAAAATTAAGGGAAACGGCTTTCAATCCCGTTTTTAGTCGGATTACGAATAATTTGAAGAGATTTTTAATAAATCGGCAATACTCATTTTTCTTAGTCTATGTTTTGAAGTGGTGGTGAAAGAAACGGTGAAAGGGAATATGTCTAAATGGGATTGTAATGTAATATTTTACAATAAACAAAGTAAGGATATTCGTACGTCACATGTGTTTATATACCGGAATTTGAATTGGCCATGTAATATCATCATACTTTTGATTCATTTAATTTAGCACACGGAGAAAACTTACTGATGTAAAATATTGCTAATTTATTAAAAATCTCGTCAAATTTTTCATATTCTTGTTGAAAACGGGACAGCAGACCTTTAACAAATGAATTGACGGATTTCCTAACAACTTACGAGGAAGGTGGAACATGCGTTCGTAAAAAATCTAACATTGTGGCATTTCGTCATTTTATTTATCAGGAAAAGAACACCTGCGTGAACAAGTGTTCGATATATTCTGATTGGACTGATATTTGATCAGGAAATGGATTGATCGTTTTTAAATTTGCTGGCAGACGAAAATGTTTAATTAAAAATCTGTCCGTGGTCAGGTGTTATAATGAAAATATCCACAGACTCTCACCAAGAGAATATATAAATAATATAATATAATATAATAATAATATATATATATTATTATACAATATTTACAACAATATCTCTCACTGCAATCGTTAATAAATCCCTCAAACTACTTGGATTCCTCACTAGAATCACTTCGGACTTCAAAAACGTAAATACCCTTAGAACTCTTTACTGCTCCTTGGTTCGCCCCCATCTTGAATATTCTTGTGTTATTTGGTCTCCTTTTTATGCTGTCCACATTTGACGCATTGAATCTGTTCAACATCGGTTTTTAAGAGGGATTGCTAGGAGGCTAGGTTTAGAAAAAGGCAAATACTCATATGATGAGTTTGAACTAACTCTAAACCTCTCTCCTTTGGAAGTCCGTCGGGAAAGAAACGACTTCATTTGCTTCTTCAAAATTATGAATGGTATTATTGATTCACCTACTCTACTGCAACTCATTCCCTTCAATATCCCCTCGCAAAGACTCAGAAATAATGAACTGCTCTTCCTCAACCATCATTCTACAAATTATAGATATTATTCACCATTGTCCAGAATGTGTAGACTGGTCAACTCAAGTCAAAACCTTAACTTTTTTGGGATAAGTCTGAATGATTTTTGCCAGTCGCTAAACAAGTGACGGAATATTACAAGTGTCCTGTGGTCCTGACCCACGGCGTATTCTTGACTTGATTCGACTTGTCACTTTATTTTCTTATATTATATCTACCATATGTCTTTGCTTTCATGTACCTTTGTCTACTCCTGTATTTTTCATTTTACTTTATTCGTGTTATTATTTTGTAATTTGGACGATGTCAGTTAATAAAAAAAAATAAATAAATAAATAAATAAATAAATAAATAAATAAATAAATAAATAAATAAATAAATAAATAAATAAATAAATAAATAAATAAATAAATAAATAAATAAATACATAAATAAATAAATAAATAAGTGATAAAATACCAATTACGCAGAGAGCCTTGCCAGGTATCTCATTGCGAGGTAAAAATACTAACGAGTGGATTATAAGCAAGATAAAGGTAGATGACACGATCTCCGCACTCAAATGGGGCTATGCTGGGCACGTAGGACAACTAACGGATGACCAAATTACATTACCATCGGGTGGCGTCAGTGGCTGGGAAAGAGAAACAGAGGTAGCCCACCGACCAGATGGACTACCGACCTGAATTGAACTGCCGAATTCGAATGGGTTAGAGGCCTATGTTCGAAGATGAAGACATGAAGGCTGACATAGAAGAAAAAAAGGTGTTAATTTTGTTTTAATCTCACCAGTATACATGATATGACCAGCAGTTCTGTGAACAGTTTTAATTCTCGCATTGAAAAACGTATCTTTCTAATTTTTTTCTCATTTAATAAACAAAAATCAAAATTTCCTCCGAAATAATAAGATTTGTAGATTCTTGAATACCTACGCACCTACTTTATTATAAATCATGTTTATTTTACGCAAGTATGTTCAAAGAAACGTCAAACATCTCAATGACGATATTTAAAAAAAAATTATTTCAGGCAGGTAAGTAACAAAAGATTGAAAAACATTTTAATGAAAAAGTCCAAATAAATACGACGATTTCATATTTGAAAAAATAAAGAATGTTTACTGAACCGTTAGCCACCTAAGTCAAAGTAGGGGTAACACGCAAACAAAATTTACAGACGGGTGAAATGCCAAACCAGGACTTCGCCACGATCAGTCAATTTGGTACATTAAATTAATGTTTTTTTAACACAATCAAAGTTTTCCATCTTTGTATGACGTAAATATGATGTAAGACCGTAAATATCTGAGATCAAAAACCTTATAAAATGTATTTCAGAACTTTTGAGCTTTTCGAGAAACATGTTGGTTTAAAAAAGCTTTTGAAAAGGTTTCGGGCCATGTAGTTAACTCATTTTATTCCCAGATGTGTAGTTTTATCGAATATTTCAACTCGTGCCTTAAAATCTCACTCTTGAAATCATTAAATTCCGCGAAAGCCTCTCAGAGTGTGCTGTAGGTTTCAGCCGGATATCCTGTGAGAACCTTTGACTGGGTTGCAAGGGAAGTTAAAACGTTTAGCGGATGTCATGCGCAGGATTTTAAACGCAGTTTTCCTTTTTGAAAACATAGCGGAGATAATTATCTTTCGTATCAGAAGTTCCAACCCTTTAATTACAAGTCAAGCATCTTCCTAATGGAGCTTTTAGTTTTTGAAAAAGTACACGAAGTAGTTAGTTGAAAACAACGTATTTCAGGAAGATTATCGGAAACATTATTTCCAGTACATCTTGAATAATTAATCTTGTTAGTACTGTATTAGTTATTACATTGTGATGATTTTGTTGTAACGGCATCATTTTTATTTTATTATTATTTTAGAAACAAAAAGAACATAGACAAAATAAGCGACGAACAGTTTTAAAGGTTTTAGAAATTATTTTATGCTATGAAATCTCTGGTGAGTGATTACGTACATGCTATACAAGGATCGGTACCAATGACATTCATCTATGACATCTCGGGCGAGTGATTATGTACATGTTATACTGAGATCGGTACCAATGACACGTCTCTATGAAATCTCTGGTGAGTGATTATGTACATGTTATACAAGGATCGGTACCAATGAAATGTCTCTATGAAATCTATTGTGAATGATAATGTACATACATTACATTACAGAACATGTGATGGAATAATTTGAGGTTAAGGCACTAATAACCTGACAATATTTGAAAATCTCCTACTACCATCACAGTAAGCGGAAAATGTTGATTGTGTCATGATGGAGGACTTAGCCAGCGGATCAATTTGAATTAGATCACACTAGGCCTGGATCGGTTCCAGACGCGATACCAACTCAGCCACTGACCGGATATAACTTTATTTTTTTATTTTTAAAGAAAGACAAATATTTCCGGGTTGCGAATAACCTGACACTATTTTAAAATCTCCTACTACCACCACAGTAAGCTGAAAATGTTGCTTATAAATAAAAAAATATAATTACATACAATTATAAATCTTCTTCGCAACTAAAACTGATAAATTTATCGATATTAAGAAAGCTGCTAACATGAATGAAGTTATCTTTTTATTTTGGTTAAAAGTACTGGCAAGTAAAAATATGTTTTTCAACAGATAAAACGTAAAACTAAATCAATTTTCATATTGATTATTGTGGCACTGGTTGAATGTTTAAAATATGTGCAGTTTTTCAGCCAGAAACAGGATAGATACAAAACATTCATTTTGATAAGACCATATTAGGGTTTTTCTAAAACCAGCTGGATCGACAAATAAATAAATTAGATTAAGTTTATACACGAAACACGAGAGCGTGAATCTGTAAATGAATAGTGAGGATATAGAAATATATAGATACATAGTTTCTGATGATTATTACATAGAATTTATCTGACAGACAGTTTTAGATTAATAACGCGGATGAATTGTGAAACAGTCACGAGAAATAATAAAAAAAACATTGGAGGTATTTATAAAAATGTACTAGCGCAGACTCACGAAAAGTCACAGGATATTATTGTTATATCTGCCTTACTTTGCAGATTTAAGTGTTGAGGTTCTACTTATAATTGTGTTTATTTAGGTTACAAATAATAGGTCTGGATTTAGCTACACTGTTTATTACCCGAGGGTTGGTAATTCTCTGGTTCGAGAAGCTTGTTTCCTGTTACTATAACCTCACAAGAATCTGTTACACTGTAGCGACATCTGACGGACTCTGGAGTAAGCTCTATGACTAGCGCCATCTATCGCTTAAATACTCAACTTATTACCATACATCACATTTGTAAATCAATTTTTTTAGTAAAAACGGATTCCGTAGTCGAGGGGTAAGGCTCTCGACTTGCAATCTGCGGGTTCAAATCCTGATGTATTGTTTGATGAATTTGTATTATTTAAGAATTTATTAATTAAAAACAATATATAGTAATGTGGCACGTTACAGAATTAAAGATACTCTCAGTTTCGCCCCGGTGTAAGGCCATCATTTAGAATTGAAAGGTGCTTGGAACGGCTTTAGCCGTGTTTGGTGACCAGATCTGAATAGCCAGGCTCCCCACCTTCCTCTTCCTTAATCATCTTTCCCTTCCCACTACCTTCAGCCTCACTATTGTGTATGCTATAGTCTCACTGGCTCGCATCATGGCTTGGCTTATTTCAGCATATCGCTCGCTATATAATTATCGCGAGCGATATGCTGACATAGGCAAAGCCACTAAAATAAAGCGTGTTCTATCGCAAGATTAAGCAATTCAAAAAGAAGAACTACGTAGGTACGCATTTCTAATTAAAGTAAATGTAGAAAAAAACGTTTTTTTTTTTTTTATTTTTATATTTACTCCACACAGGAGGCCCTGAAGAAAATAATTTCCCTCAGGGCCTATGTCATCTTTGGGGATGCTGTGTGGAGGGTTTTTTTGTGGAGAGGAAGGAGTGAACATGGGTCTTGAAGAGTCCCATGTTGTAGGAGGGAGGAAACACAGAGGCCGGCAGTTCGTTCCACAGCCGAGCTGTTGAACTTAAGAACGAACCGTAGAAGCGACCCGTTCTCATGTGACAAGTGTCAACTGTGTACAAATGTTGGGCGCGCGTTTGGTGTGTATCCCGACTACGCACCGGTGCCGAAGGGATCAATGACGCTAGTTCCTCAGAGCATCTTCCATTGTAATACCGATAGAACAAGGACAGCATACCTACCTGACGCCTGTGCTCTAAAGATTGCAGTCCGTCTGTTAAGATTGGGGAATCTATCAAACGGACCGCCCGTTTCTGCACAGAGTCAAGGGTTTTTTTCAGGTATTTTGGGGCTCCAGACCAGAGATGGATGCCAAATTCGACAGTAGGGCGCACTTGCGATTTGTACAGGGTGAGCAGTTGTGTACTATTAAAGTATCTGCGGGCCCTGTACAGTACGCCCAGCTTCTGAGAGGCCAACTTTACTCTGGCTTCGATGGAGCCCCCGTACCTGAGCTGGTCACTTATAGTTACACCAAGCATATCAATGGAAGGCCTGTTCGGAAGATTGCTTCCGCTGAAGGAGACTAGATTATCATTTGGATCCCTTTTAGACGTAATCAGACAGGATTGGGTCTTTGATTTCTATTTCAGGTAGGTAATAACTTTATATCTTGTTTGAACACTTGACACATCTGTTCCAATTTTGAAAACGACGTTACAAATAATTTACTGTTAAAATATTACATTATTGATAGGTATGAATTCTCGACCTAATCAGTTCCGATTTTGAAAATTACCCTTAAATGCAAAACAAGTCCGAGTTCATTGAACCAGAGTTACAATCACTTACAAACAAACGTTAATAACGTCATCAATGATTCGATTTTTTTGTTTTTACTTTTGTGTGTTACATTTAAAACAATTTGAGTTCATTGAAACAGAGTCAAATCACTCACAAACATACACATTACCGAAATTAGTACGTTTGATGATAGAGTTTGACAAATCACTAACAAATACCAGGTAATTGAACGTTTCCAGCGAAATGGTATTCAGCGGCGGTGGTGTCAACGGAAATAAAATCAGTTTCCGGGACTCGGAAGCCGGAAAATGACAATTATACGATGGTACTTACTTTCGATTTAGAATACGGAGATGAATTCAATTTATAGTATAATAACTAGCTGTACCACGGTACACGTTGCTATGGCTCCATCTGTCTGTGGAGATAGAGAAACAATAGCTTGTGTTGCTTTTATGTCCAACAGATGGCGCTGTTTTTTTTAAAAGGCCTGTTTTTACGTGTTAAAGGTGACATATTTATATTATAGATATATAAAAACACAAGCATATTCCAATGCAACATTGTGTCAAAATTTCGAAGCAATCGTTGAAGAACTTTAGGAGATTTAAGATTTTGAACAAACGAACATTAACATTTTCATTTATATAGATATTGTTAATGCAACTATCTGCATCTCCCGTCAACACATGTTTCTGCATTCCTAAACCCAATTCTGTCCTTGTTTTACATTGTGGAGTACCTACATTCAGTGACATTGCAACAATTTGTTTTAATATTACCAGTCTGTTAAGAAAACCGGTGCAGAGAACATGTCCCTTCAGTGCGTTTAATTCGAGTCTATTACGGAAGCAGTGATAACCAGCGTTGTCTCTCAAGACCATAAATTGATCGAAAAGACCAAGGGTAAATCAAAATCATTTTTCTATTCTAACTGTTAACCTAGCTATCCCAATAGTTGTGTCAAATATTGATTACCGTCCACAACAAAACCACAATATTGCGACTCAAAATATTTAGAAGTTCAATATTAAATTTAGGATTATACTAGAATGTTGACATTTTGGAAAAGGATTGTTGTTAAATTTCATAGAAGCACCTGGTTAATTTATATAAATTGCGCCAGAAATATGGCGCAGTCGATAAATTTAATAAGAGTTATTTCAATCGATAAAATTCACTACGAGAAATATTTGACATTATTCTTGGATAACATTTTTCGAATAGTGCTGTTTGATTTTATATTTTGTCATATACGTCGCGTCGTGCAAAATTACAGGTACACTCAAAATGCAAATGGAATTTTTAGGGCACTTTGACGAAGATCAAAAGGTTTTTTGTTTTAGGTAAAGGGGGACGTTTTATTAAAAAATAATAGATTCCTATCGTAGAAGAGGGTTGATTAAAAATAGAGCTACGGAAAGCTTCCACAATGAAAATTGAGAAGAGATATATTTTTCTATCGTAAAAAATGCACTAAAAAAATTGAGTGCAATAAAAATAAATTATTTTCGTAGTTATTTTGATATATTATAGTGGAATAAAATTGTGATTTCTGTCTGATAACACTTTCCAAGCAACTGACTCAGATTTACAGTAGAAATATAAAAATAAAAAGAATACATATAGTAATGTGTTTTCTTTTTATTTTTCTCTTTTTTTCTCCCTCTTATTTCTGTACATCTTAACACTGTAATCTAAAGAATTATGGCTACTACAATACGGGCATGAGCCTAGTATGATGGCTATGGACAACTAAAAAACTGTAATCATTAAATTTTTTATAAAACCCAAAAAACAAAAACAAAAAATAATATAAACACCAAAAAAAAAAATTAAACTAGTTTTTGCGCATTTCTCACAGTGTATATAGGATTTCGAATAAATAATGTTCCTGTACGGTTATTTTCAGAGTTTGGTAAATTAACATATTTTTATGCAAAATTCATGTTTTTGTAAATTTCCAAAATTTACATATTTTTGTAAAAGTTAAAATTTTTGTAAATTTTCACATTTTTGTAAATTTTAATTTTTTTTTTAAATTTTCATTTTTTTGTAAATTATCAAATTTTTGTAAATTTTCAAATTTTTGTAAATATCACAGTTTTGTAAATTTTTATATTTTCACAATTTTCCTTTAACTGTATGATTGATTTACCGTAAGAAATAATATATTACGTATATTAATTACGTTAAATCGGGAAAACCATAAAAAGTAAAAAAATGGAATATTAGTTATTTTGTCATGTCATTAAATCTTCATTAATTCGCTTTAACAAAGTGCGTTTACACGTATATATCTACTAATCTAACGGCGTTCGCATATAAGCAAAAACTGAGCTGCGTAATTTATTCGGCGAAATAAGTCCATTTCGAATAATGAAAATTTCACAAAAATTATATGTTCTTAATAAATATTAACTATCAAGAGAACCTTCTAGGAAGCTGAAACTATATTTATAAACAGATGTTTTTAACAGCGCAATCAAACATCTAAAAAAGTTATAATTTTAACGGATTCTAACAAAATCGCTTCTCTTCTAAAATATTTTTTTTTCTGCAGGATTTTAAGGTTAAAACGTAGGAAGAACCTTTCATTAAGTAAATAAATATGGGATAGAAAAAGGATTAACATCCAAAACTTAAGCAAAACAATTTTTACTAAGCCATACACGGAAATGTTTTTCGCGACACCCACTAACCCGATGCTATTTAATGTCGAGATATTATGAAGACAGTATATAATTTCTAGACACCCACTGTTCAAAGGGAAGTGTGGTAACTGATTATATGGAGACGATTATCGATAGTGGTAATCAATGATACAACAAGTTCTGGGAATTCTGTGCTGTTCGATCCTCTCCTTTAATTATTTATTACAAGTTGAATGATTACCCCTGGACTAGTAATAAAATAATTTTCTACCCTCAATAACTGGATTACCCAAGTTGTCGCTTATGTCACAATCAGTGTGGAAACCGTATATTCGCTTCTATTTATATTTACTTACTATTACGTACTTTACTTATTTATTATTATTATGTTCTTAATTAATTATAATTGTTATTTACTAATTAATAATAATAATCTACACACTCTAAAAAAATCACTTATGAGCATTGACAAAGACCAGAGGGAAGAGTAACAAACCGAACCGTATTGTATTTCGTAAGTATCATGGTGGCATGGCTCTGTTTGATTTGGACATTTTTAAACAAATTTGAGTGTGATATCGCTTACGATAATTATTATTGTTAGCAATAGTTAGTTAAAAACATAATTTTAATGGTGTTTGGAAACTCGTGGTATCAGGTACACAGGGAAAAGAGTAATAATCTGCAGCATGTAAGAGATCCCTTATAATCATTAATTATAAATCTTTTGTTGAATAATAAAAGTATTTTTGTTTGGTGGAAATTTCTGGTAGGGGTCAATGATAGCTCAAAAGAAAAACACATTTTTAATTTTTAATTGATTTAGATTTTTTAAAGATTTTTATTTACGATACTTTTACATACAGCATAGTTTTTAAGCCTCTGTATGTACTATGATTCCGTTATAATAATAACTATATAACAATAAATTAATATAAGCAATAATTAGTCGCCTGAAATATCCATACAAATTTGGGTATATTACATACCCAAAGAACGCGTCACCAATACACTTCCGTACTCCATTATCACGATACTAGACATGCTAAGAGGAACCCAGTTGTTCCTCCCACCACTTCTTCATCCTTAGCTCAAAGACAATTCTCATACTTAGGCCCTAAATTGCTTAATCTTATTCCCGATGCATGGAAATCAAAAAGTGGTAACATTCTCCGAAATCTGGTAAATAATTGGCTTCTGATCTTGGGGAGAGATGAATGCGAAAATATGCTAATTAACAGTCATTAACTTGCTTTTCTTAAATGTCGTTTTTTCGAACTACCCTGTATTTTATTTTATATATATATATATATATATATATATATATATTTATATATATATATATATATATGTATTACAGTAAATTTATGTGTTTACCATTGTAAATTTAAAATCTGCTTATAACCTTTCTTTACATCTTTTTATTTTATTTTTCCTTTTTTTAATTTCTCAACTCTCTTTTAAATTTTAAATATTAATTTCATCTAAATAAAAAGTAAAATTTCAATTTTATAAACTCATGTCAATATTTTTTTACTATATTGCTATTTTTGTATTATCATATTTGAATATTCTTTTAGTCTATTCTCTACGTTTATATTATATAAAGTACAAGTTAGCAAATTCTTATATCAACCAAGAAAACTTTTCATATTATTTATAAAGTGCAATAACTAAGTAAAAGTCAATACACTAGACTAAACACGAATCGCTTTTAATTAATATGCCTACTTCTGACTGTCCTAAAACAGGTAATCTCCTAGTTGGACAGCCAAAGATTCACTGTAATATGTAATATGTCATGTTTTTTAAAAAATTAATAGGTAAATAAAAATAAATAAATTGAAAATATCTCCCGAGTAAAAATAAATATCGCCGACGGGAATCGAACCCGCACCTTCTGATGTCCGGTCAGGTGCTCTGGACCACTGAGCTACGTCAGCTTATCCCCAACCCGCCAAATAATTCAATATGTACTAGTACTTCATTCAACAATTACTGCTTATTATATTTTTTTCACCTGTAAACAACCAAATTTATTTTTGTAGGAAAGTCGAGACATATTATATCTACATTTGTTGCGACTCGTTCGTTAGATAGTTTTCAAACCTTGAATAGGCTACTACTGTTATTCCGATCGGTTGAAGCTTTTTAAGCAGTAAGGGATGGGAGATTGTATCTAATGCTTTGGCTAGATCGAGAAAAACAGGTGTTTTGCGACCAATGTCAACATTATAAGAGACGAATTTGACGAGAGCGGCTATTGCATCTGAAGTACTCCTACCTTTTCGGAGGCCGTATTGGTTATCCGATAATATTTTGTTACCCCAAGAAATTAACAGAGTCTATGCTTCACCGATTTTCGATAAAATAGATATCATGTCTCTATGCTGAAAAATAATATCTGATTTTTAGGGCACTTATCTAATTCTATGAAATGTATATGATTTGATCTTTACTTATGGAAAAATTACCGTGTTGAGTGTCGGTATTGCGTTTCACAAAATACTAATATTATCTTTATTAAATGCGATATTTTATCTGGATAATTTCCCGCGGGATTTTTGCTGAAATGTGAAATACTTCAATTCTGAAATATTATACAGGGTGTTCGCGGCTAAAGTGCATAAACTTCGGGAGGTGATTCTCTCTCCCTATTCCCTATTTACTTAGAGATGTGCTATGTAAAAAAATTCTTATTTCACGGTCACCTTGTGTGAACCTTGTGTGTGTCACGGTGAAAAATTACGGGATAGTCTGAATTCTTGGCAAATCAGTTACAATTTTATAATTTAAAGTAAAACAATTTTATGTTAAAATATTATACTAGGTATAGGCAGGTAGGCTACTTTATAAAATTTCTGATTTATTCAAAATCCTTTTTGAAAATGATATCTTAATTCAAAGCAAATTTAAGTTAAAGAAGATTTCACGTAGTACGCACAAAAAATTGAAATTAGTTTGGTTGATTAAATAACACATCTTAACACTCACGCCGGGGTTTGAAAACGCAACCTTTGGATTCGTAGTCGAGAATCTTAATCGCTCGACCTCGGAAATCCAAAATTTTTTTAACCTCCAAACCGAATTTAATGACACTTCACAGCATAAATAAACCATTAACTAGATCGATTAGCTTTTGGGCTTTTGTTTAAAACAAATTTGTCCTAAAAACCATAGATATGCCAATGTATAGACAGCACAATTCTCATTGGGAGCCTACTTATTATATTATACACCAATGAAAAACTCTGAAAATTTATTCCATAGACTTTCCGACTTTTTCATTGGTGGATATATGTAGGCAATCATACGACGATAATCGATCTGAGTTATATCCCCTCTTTCACAAGTTATACTTCCGTAAGTGTACGATGTTGCCAGAACTGAACTGAAAAAAGTCCATTGAAAGTATTTCAGTTTCCAAAAAATGGCATGGTTTATAGCCAAATAACATAATATATATTTAAAAAAAATATTGACATAATTTATAATTATTATATTTGCAATAATTTATACTATATAATTATTTATACGAGTAACAGTTACAAATAACAACGAAAAAATTTTTGTTCAAAAAATGTACTAAATTTGCTATTTAACTATTAAAATAAAGAAACGTAGGATTTTAATAAATAACAGTTTCTAAGAAAAAACTCTAGAAACATTTGAGATTTTAGTAATACGTTCATCAGAAATCATTAAAATGTGGGCGTCGGGGCAAATCCCCGTTATCGGGGAATTGTGTCACCTCAACGTGCATATTATATGATCTTTTATATTTTTTATGTGAAACCGCACAAGAGTCCTAGCTGCCCCCAACTACCTGGAGCAAGTGGGACTATGGTATACCAAATTGGTATGTTGTGAGGCTGAAGATGTGTGGAGTGTGGAGGGGGAGGGGATGTGAAGGGGAAGGTGGAGAAGTACCTGGCAATTAGATCTGGTCACTAAACACGGCCAAAGCAATTTAAAGCAACGTTTCGATTCTGAATGGTGGTCTTACACCAGGGCGATACTGAGAGTATCTTCCACTCTGGAACGTGCCGCTAATATACAATATACCAGTAATTTGTGTAATAACACAAATTAATCAACAATTTATTTGGTCACGCAGGGATTTGAACCCTCGACCTCTCGCTTGCTAGTCGACAGCCTTACCCTTCGACCACGGAGACCGTCATTTATACACATTATTTATTCATTGTATTTTAGGGAAATCGACAGTTACAATATGGTTGGTTTATACATGTGCAATTTACTGAGAAACCAATTATAGGTTTCCTCACTATACGAATACATCGTATAATAAACAAATAAACATTATATTTACAAAATTAACAGATATTACATATACTTAATATATACAGGGTGTATCGGCAAGTACCCGACAAACTTTAACCAGCTATTCCTCAGCACATTTGGAGTAAAAATGTTATGGGCGCTTTGCTGTCCGGTAACATTTTTTCCATTAAAAACAAAAAATAAATTAAAAATCCACACTCCGTCACTGTCATTTGCCTTGTTTCTCGCGTTCAACAGCTGTTATTAGCAAGTGCGTCAAAAAGTGTCCTCGCTCTTTCGTACACACTAAATAATAATAGTTAAAAATGAGACGAATGGTGCTGTGCCATTTCGTTGTGATTGTAAAAGCGCGCAAACGTAGGTACGTACGTACATTATTCAAAGAAACTCGAACAAAATATTGCCAGAGGGGTTTCAAACTTTGACAAAGGATAAAACATTGGTGACATGTGGTGAAAATATGAAGTGTAAATTTTTTATTAAAAAAAAATGTTGCCGGACAGCAAAGTGCCCATAACATTTTTTACTCCAAATGTGCTAACGAATAGCTGGTTAAAGTTTGTCGGGTACATGCCGATACACCCTGTATATAATTATAACAAGAGATACCCCATAAAATATGTCTTTGGTTCATTTGGTGAACAAGTGAATAAATTTTCAATTATTATTATTTACTGTACGATAATGCTGTGGCTTGCGTCACCGTAATTGGGGCAGAGAAAGGCGTTCTATCCGCTCTCTGATAGGAATCGCGCAGCCCCAAACCAACACACAAAGTAATCGCATGATTTCTGCACTCTTGATGATTCTTTCGTATACTGATGTCTAGCGGGGCCCGCATTGGGGAAGAATGTTCAATGAAAGAATGAATCATAAGTCATTTTGACATGAACTAATTCACACACAATCGGCGATCCCGCGCTGCGAATAATTATGTTGCGGTATCTTTCGGTTTAATTTCTGTAGGTACTCGGTATTTTCTAATATGTTGCATTGGGATAGTTATACGTCGGTATCTCTAATTCACATATAGATGAGACGAAAGTTGATCAAAAACACGTTTAAAATACTGTTCACGATATAATTAATCATTGCATAAAACGGCGGAGGATTAATGGATTTTACAGCATTTTACTGCGATTTTCACTCCGGTAAATAACTCTCCGATCTTAAGCAGATGACGGTTTATCGCTTACTTATTGCATTTTTCGCTTGCTGCGTTTGGTTGCTCGTACAAATATATATTTATTTATTTATTGGATGATTTGTATAGCGCCGCTTTTGTGAGATATCACCTCAGGGGCGCTTTAAAGTTAATGCAGATATTACAAAAAAAATATTACAAATTGAAATTAAGTTAAATAAAATGAAGTACAGAAACAGGTGACACGAAGATGGAGAATCTGCTGCAAGAATCCTAGATGGTGAGGAACCTGGACCAGCTGCTGCAGCGAGAGAGTGCACCGCGTCCACCAACAGTGCCAGCACGAGGTTCGTCATCCGTCCAGGTATGTGTCTGCTACTAATAGAGCGCTGACACAATGTCCTCTCATGGATTCCAGACCTTGGAAGCACCGCTGTGACATTCGACGAAGATAGAGGATGGAGACTCTGCAGCAAGAATCCTAGGTGGTGAGGAAAGCGTAGAGTTTGAATTCCTGTTGTTGGCGGGAGCACAACAAAGCTTACTTATAATTATTTTCTTATTATTATGTTCTTAATTTTATTTATTTACTATTATTATGTGCTTATTATTACTTACCAGTTAGTCTTTACCTTTTTTCATTTATTTATTGTTAGTTTTTGTTCATAATTATTCATAATATCCCTCAGTATGGTCACCCTATCATTGGCTGTTGATAAGCAAATACTGTTTGCAATACTTATTTAGTTAGTAGAATTGTATTCTTATTAATGTAATGCCCACCTCTAATTTTAGTATGAGAGGAGAGGAGACAATTACACGCAAATTTTCGGTTCATAAGCTCCTTACTTGAAATAATTACTTACCAGTAACAAAAGTTTTGATCGTAAGCAAAAAGATAATATGTGAAACATCGTAATTATCATTTGACCATAGGCAAATTTGATCGTAAATGGTAGTAAATTACCAATTTAACGTAAAATGGTACAGTATCTCATAAAAAAATCATTGTACGTAAGTAATATCAAATCTTTTTACATTAACACACAGAAAAAAATATTTGCTTACAATCATTTTCTTATTATTTGCCTACGATCATTTTGTTTACGATCATTTCACTTACGATCATTTGAGAGCTACCATCATTTGATTACGATCATTTTGTGTACGATCATTTTATCACCGAATGAAAATTATTGTGTAGCTGCTTTGTAATAAATACACTTTGATATTGCTTTATAAAAAAGAGACTATAATATTTCCTCTGGGAGCTCGGTTCGCAGTTTTAAATTAGTTTTATCCTGTTTGGTGTAATTTTTCAACCATTTTAATTGGACAAACACAGGATACATTAATTATTTGAAAGGCCATTAAAATTATTTTGATAATTAGCGGAGTGTAGAGGAATATGTACACTTAATTATTTGATGAAGTGAAACGGATTTGGATACATCCATAACATATCCCCTTCAAATAAATATGTGTTTATTTAAATTTTGAATTACATATTGGTTCCAGAAAAAAATTATAACAAACAAAAAATAACTAATTTTACCGTCTTGCTTCCACGGTAAAGTTGGTGTGTTCCACAATTTCGTCACATTTAATGACTGTCAAATCGATGAACAGCGCAATTTCGAATTTTTTGTGTTTGAGCGGTCCCCGTAAACAATTTCCCTCGTGTCCTATTCTATCTTTAAGGGATGCTACGTGAAGGGTCTTTTTAGGAAATGAAGGAGTGGAGGTCCTGAGAAGGAAAAAGATACAAGTAGATGAAATACTGATATTCAATATTACTAATTTATTAAGAATCTCTTCAAATTGATTGGATTGCAGGCCCTTTACAAATGAATTGATGGGTTTCCTTTTAAACTTTTAGTAAGATACGAATGTATTATCACGATGTTCATAAAATTCATTGTCATTATCAAGGCAAAGAAATAATATCAAATTACTAAAAGTTTATCACGTAACGCCCTGCAAACCATTTTAACCGGATTAACAAAAAATTGAGGAAATTTTCAATAAATTAGCGCTACTCATTTTTCTCCGTGTATGAGGGGTGTTTAGGAATCAGGGGGTAAGTGGGTCCATGGGGAATGGACCATGCATATATACCTTCCACTGCTAAGCGATAAGTCATGAGTGGTGAAAGTCCAGCAGGAGAAGCCCTAATGCAGCTGAGCAGACGCCTTCGCTAAGACACCAAATGTAGCAAATCACTTGGGGTTACCTATGGCAGAAGATTAGGATTAACAATGATTTGTTCCCGGGGCGGCGATACCTATACTCGCATCCCAGAGTTTGATAAACTGTCATGAAAGCTTTTAAGAAGCTGAAAAATGTAAATCCGAAATGAGTTTTATAACTCACCGGTATTGCTATGATGATGGACAAATCTAATAAAGAAAATTTTACAAAATTTTTCAAAAATATGTTTCAGTTTTCAACTGAAAACTTGTTACTTTTGCTGTGATCTGTTTGAATGTAAGTACATCACGAAATTTTGATTGGAAATTTCCGGGAATCTGTGAAAATATAAGTTGACTTAATTTCATCAGAAATTTCAAAGGACCTTTGCTAGAATTTGTAAACTAAATATAAAGTTGAGAGCCATGGGTAGCGGGAAAATGTTTGACATTTGTCAGTTAACCTCAAATTTTAAATGGGTTTGACATATTTTCGTGAACAGAGGTAAATTTTTGAAAAACATCAAAATTATCGCCTTTGAGAAGTGGTGTTGATGTTGATTGCTGGAAGTATTCCCTGGACAGCCCCAAGGATAAATAATATTACGTCCATCACAGAGAAACTAAGCGTCTGTAAACGTCTATTTACTAATTGCCTGGAGCATGTTGGGGACATTAAAAATAATATTAATTTTTATGTGATATCGCACAAGAGACCGAACTTTACTCTCTAAAGCCAATGGTATCCAATGTCCATTTTGTAACATAATGTGAGGTTGATGGAAGTGTAGAAATTAATATTAAAGGTTATCGCACACAATATGTGTTCGGCGAGTGTAATGAGGCGAGGCGATGCCGTTACGATACTGATTACTGTTCCTTGTGCGTTGCAGTATGGAGTTTTATACCAATAATTTTGACCAGCTCATGCGGAGGCAATGCTGATCTGGTGCCGGGGTGTTATGTGTGCGATAACCTTTAACAATTGAAGAAGATAATATCAACAACTCTGAAAATGAAAGAACTATTAACAATCCTATTTTAGACACTGACAACATTTTTTCCACCCTCACACTGGGATGCATGCGCGTTCCAGCGAACCAGCCACTTCGATTTGGAAGTCCTTGTCGAAACTTGATTCTGTTTAAGCACGGAATCGTTAATAATCTCGTGTTTCTGAAACCTTATAATAAATCGCTTTGTAAATTTTAAGGTTGAATGGAGTTAATCTTAAAATTAACAAAATCGCTTTATATAAAACGCATCCTTAGCAACAAGAATGTTAACGCCTGAACCTTCCGCGATAAAAATATGAAAGAGACAAAGACACAGAAAATAAAAAAAAAGGTAACGGACGCAATTGGGACTCTGGGCCCAGATCCTCTAGACTTGAACGGACTCACGTCTTTACCAATTGAGCTATTGCCACCTCATTCCAATCCATCTTATTTTCAATGTATTTGCCTTTTTTAATATTTTCATTGGAGTTGTTGATATTGCCTTCCTCAATGATTAAATAATACAACGAGGTTTAAAATCTTAACTATCTAACTAACCCCGCAAGGGTAGGCAGAGAGGACGGAACGCCAAACAACTAGGTATTGGCACTCACTCCTTGTCTCATTTACATTCATATATACTCTTCTATTATTTTTATTGTCACCATGGCCCGACTCAAGTATCCGATTCACTTGATCATGCCATGTCTTCTTCAGGCGTCTCCGACTTCTGCTACCATTCACATTTTGGTCATATATTTTCCTTACTCTCTTCGCTCATTCGCTCTACATGCCAAAACCATCCAAGAGTCCCTTTCTTAATCATACTTATTACGCTTAGGCCTTGCATTCTTTGCGTGGCTGATTCACAGCAACTGTGTGACTGAATACAGCAACTGTGTGGCTGATTCACAGCAACTGTGTAGCTGATTCACAGCAAATGTGGAATTCTAAGTGAGGTTGTAAGATTGAGAGTTGTTAATATGGTCTTCTTCAATGATTAAATATTAGAACAATGTCTTAATATTTAATCTTCAATAAGTTAATCTTAATAAATATACTCATTTTAGATTTGAGACGTAAGTACACAACATAAGTATCGGATACGTGCATGTCCCTGTGGCTGTCGACCTCTTGGACGAGAGCTAAGAATCTTACCATTCTGTTAGATAGTCACAAAGACCAGTTTTCTCATTTTTAAAATGTTCAAGATTCTCGATGCAAATATTATGAAGCTTTTATCGTCGCTTTATATAGAAATGTACCCGGGCAACATAAAGCTGGCATGGTACATAATAATAATCTGCAGGGTGACCCATTTAGAGAAAACCTCTTGCTCCGCGGGCGATAATGCCCAAGTCTTGTATCAATTGAATTCTAAACAACCCGTTACCGTAAGTGGGCACTTATATTTAGCATAATAACTCTGTTTAATGTGCAAACTTTGTCATACTTAAGAAAATTGCCGTTGACTGGAGGGGTGGCTCTAAACCTTTTTACATTAAATGGAGTATAAATAACCTTTTTTATAATACTTAAAAGGGCTCACATACCCCAAGTCAATTTATACAAAAATATCATAAACGTAATTTTAAAAAAAAAATGTTGATTTTTTTTTGTAACTTTCTAGTTACAGATTTTTTAACATTTTATTTTTTCTTTTAATATAAAGTTTATTTTTACGGGTGTAAATGAAATACTCAAAAAACCATTGTCGACATCATAACTTCACCATCAATTGATTGTTAAAAATAATTTAGTAGTTATAATCTGACAGGAGGTTTTTTTTCTTTGGACATTTTTTTATAAATTATTAAACAATTTTTTTTTAAAATTGCGTAGTAAAGTTTGAAATACTGTAATTATTTTATTTTTAAAAATAAAAAATAAATCTACATGATTATTTTATTATCGACAGTGGTTTTCATCAGTAGTCCATTTATATCCGTAACAAAAAAGTTAATAAGACATTTTTTTATAAATTATTAAACAATTTTTTTTTAAAATTGCGTAGTAAAGTTTGAAATACTGTAATTATTTTATTTTTAAAAATAAAAAATAAATCTACATGATTATTTTATTATCGACAGTGGTTTTCATCAGTAGTCCATTTATATCCGTAACAAAAAAGTTAATAAGACATTTTTTTATAAATTATTAAACATTTTTTTTTTTAAATTGCGTAGTAAAGTTTGAAATACTGTAATTATTTTATTTTTAAAAATAAAAAATAAATCTACATGATTATTTTATTATCGACAGTGGTTTTCATCAGTAGTCCATTTATATCCGTAACAAAAAAGTTAATAAGACATTTTTTTATAAATTATTAAACAATTTTTTTTTAAAATTGCGTAGTAAAGTTTGAAATACTGTAATTATTTTATTTTTAAAAATAAAAAATAAATCTACATGATTATTTTATTATCGACAGTGGTTTTCATCAGTAGTCCATTTATATCCGTAACAAAAAAGTTAATAAGACATTTTTTTATAAATTATTAAACAATTTTTTTTTAAAATTGCGTAGTAAAGTTTGAAATACTGTAATTATTTTATTTTTAAAAATAAAAAATAAATCTACATGATTATTTTATTATCGACAGTGGTTTTCATCAGTAGTCCATTTATATCCGTAACAAAAAAGTTAATAAGACATTTTTTTATAAATTATTAAACAATTTTTTTTTTAAATTGCGTAGTAAAGTTTGAAATACTGTAATTATTTTATTTTTAAAAATAAAAAATAAATCTACATGATTATTTTATTATCGACAGTGGTTTTCATCAGTAGTCCATTTATATCCGTAACAAAAAAGTTAATAAGACATTTTTTTATAAATTATTAAACAATTTTTTTTTAAAATTGCGTAGTAAAGTTTGAAATACTGTAATTATTTTATTTTTAAAAATAAAAAATAAATCTACATGATTATTTTATTATCGACAGTGGTTTTCATCAGTAGTCCATTTATATCCGTAACAAAAAAGTTAATAAGACATTTTTTTATAAATTATTAAACAATTTTTTTTTTAAATTGCGTAGTAAAGTTTGAAATACTGTAATTATTTTATTTTTAAAAATAAAAAATAAATCTACATGATTATTTTATTATCGACAGTGGTTTTCATCAGTAGTCCATTTATATCCGTAACAAAAAAGTTAATAAGACATTTTTTTATAAATTATTAAACAATTTTTTTTTAAAATTGCGTAGTAAAGTTTGAAATACTGTAATTATTTTATTTTTAAAAATAAAAAATAAATCTACATGATTATTTTATTATCGACAGTGGTTTTCATCAGTAGTCCATTTATATCCGTAACAAAAAAGTTAATAAGACATTTTTTTATAAATTATTAAACAATTTTTTTTTAAAATTGCGTAGTAAAGTTTGAAATACTGTAATTATTTTATTTTTAAAAATAAAAAATAAATCTACATGATTATTTTATTATCGACAGTGGTTTTCATCAGTAGTCCATTTATATCCGTAACAAAAAAGTTAATAAGACATTTTTTTTCACCATAAAACATTTACAATAATTTTTCAATCAGTGGTATGTAATTAGTACCCGATTGGAATTGTATTGTTAAATAAACTTTTTTAGGATTTTTTTCTAATAAATATGATAAATAATAATCTAACCCCCCAGAGTTCACGTTTATTATTTTTTATTTCTATCGCTGCATTACATACACTATCTACATATAAGTACTGTGCAAATGAATTTGTAAAGCTGAATTTGGTCTTAAATAAATATTTAATTAAATTAAAGGTTGAATTTTCATGTTTTATTTTTGTGTCTTTCCCGTCTGGAGTCAGTGAGACTATGGTCACCCCACTTGGGATATTTTGCGAGGCTGAATGTTGTGAGGATGGGAAGGAGATGGTAAAGAGGAAGGTGGTGGAGTACCTGACTATTCAGATCTGGTCACCAAACACGACTAAACAAATTTCAAGCAACTTTCAATTCTGAATGATGTTCTTATACCAGGGTGATACTGAGAGTATCTTCCAATCTAGAACGTGCCGCAAGTATACTAAATATTATTTTAAATTAACAAGTTACGAAATATAACAAATTCATCCAATTAAGTTTACTTGCTCACGCCGGGATTAGAACCCGCGACCTTCGGCTTGCTTGAGAGCCTTACCTTTCAACATTGGAGGCAGTCATAATTTTATTTGAAGCATGGTTCCTTTTAAAATATATCAGGCGAAAATGGTAAAGCTTTTAGTACCTGTCTGTGCAAGTTTGAAGCGGAATAAAATTATTCGAAAAATGTCTTTGTCAATATTTCGATTTTAACTTTTATAGTGAATTTTCATCATTATTTTTTTTTATTTCTGCCTACGTGTCTAAAGTAAGTTTAAAGTAAGTAAGTTCAAAGTGTGGAAGTTTAAAGTAAATAAGTTGAAGTAAGTTTAAAGAAGAATTGTCATATAACTATGTACTTTCTATGGAATGTGTGGGATTGCACTTACCTCCCCACATTCCGGAATAAAGATTATTATTATTATTATTATTCTGTTTTTTTTTTAATATATGGTTAAAAATGAAGTAGTTCTGTGTTTAAAAACCTACCTTTTACTCCCAGAATGCGACATTACCTATTCCAGAAAATAAAGTAATAAATATATATTTTTCCCGCCATTTCTCACTTTAAGATTATAATATAAACATAATATTTTTACCCAACGTTTGCACGAATAAGGTCCAATTCTTAAAATATCGTGGAGATCACAGTATATTTAGGCTAGAGCTGATAGGTAGTTACGCACCTAAATTAAATTATACCCATACCGTCTTACTCATAATAGATAAAACGAAGGGATAGGAACAGGTTAGTAGTAAACGTTACTCATAATCACGCGCACGAGTACTGCGTATACCGGCCGTAATACCGCAGTATTAGTGGCTGACGGATTTTTAAACCGCCCGACCCCCGGGATTAAGGACGTATTGCCGAACGTATTTGTTTGCAATCGGGTTGATTTGACAAATATCGATCAGTCAATGAAAATGTTAAATAGCAGTAATACCTATTGGCAGCATTATCATAAGAATTTTTAAATCGAAATATCGATTAACCAAAGCAAATAAGGAACGCAAAATCAAATTGTCCCAATTAAGAAGCGAATCAAAGCATACCGGGTCAATTGAAAATGTTATCCGAAGAAACGCAAAGTTAGCAATTAAACGCAATATGCGAAAATTACTGTTTTTTTGAGGATTGGAACAAGGTGGTGCCAGTCTAAAAAAATCTTTCTTGAAAATTATTATGAGTAAATTCTTTAATCCGAGCAGTATACGACCCTCTTCACCAGCGCTGCAGCTGCGTATTAGGGAATATTTTTAAGTAAGAATGTTTGTATTTGGATTGGTTTTGATCGATGTTAAGAATAAGTGTTCCTGCGTTTCATTGGTGTTTGCGTACCACGATAGTGGAAACACTACCCACTAACAAATCTTATGATTTCAGAGGAAATTTTGGTTTTGATTTATTAAATAAGAGAAAATTAACATACTTTTTATGGACGCGAGGTCTACTGTTTACAGAACTACTAATTTAGCAGCAAAAGGTTGTCAACATCTGGACAAGAGAGATGTAAACTTGAATGCGCTTTTCTCATTCCCACTGACGACGGCTAAACGAGTTCCATAAAATTTATGACTGTATTTAAATTGCGCGAGTAAACAACAAAATATATCTCGTTACTAAACTTCTAATGAACTCATCAGAACTAATGATTTGCTTGCGCCTGTTTCAATGTTTGCCGAAATTTTATGATTAGTCTAATCAGTGTTTGTTAATTTGAATACGTACCTTCAGGGCTTGAGGGAGTAAGTACAACGTAGTGATATTAACAGAAACATCACCAGACATTTCTACAAACAATTAAATTTCTAGATTACTTTCATTATTAGCATTCATGTATTTAATGGTAAAGCAGTTTTTGCAAATTACATTATGTATTTAGAAACAAAACTTCGTATTTGTGAGTTACAATTGAGTCAAACACAAGGTATAAACACGCTTTTTTGTGTTCTCATTAATAGGAACGGCTGCGCGGTCTTTTTAATACATAAAGTATATTTGAAAAATTTGAAACAAATCTGGGTAAAAATGAAATAAGCCATAAGGTAGGTAACAAAATTACAATTTTTGATTGCTTTATTGTTTACAAAAAAAAATGTACCGCCATAATAAAGCTAGGTTTGTGTGTAGAGGGGGATGTGTTATTATGTTCGTTATTTCTTTATTTATAAGTGTTTTTTGTATATTTTCAGTGTGTTTTAAGATGTGATTAAAAATATTTATTGTTATTTATATTTCTGCTGCTTTCCGGTATGTTTAAAAAAACTTAATTACAAAATATTTGGAACTGAATTGCCCCATTGTTTTTTTTAAGTTTTGAGTTAGGAGAATTGATGTTTGTCTGAGTTTTCTACTATTTTTTAATGGTGCAGTTTTGTATAGGATATTATCTTTGTAATTTGTTGCATGGTAGAAGTAAAATGCATGTAGTTTAGACATAGAAATTTTTAAAGATAAGTCCTGATGAATATATGTGTTTAATTTATGACTATCCCAACAATCCGGTTCCTACATAAATTGCCCTCTGCGTTGTTTTTGTTCCATTTCCTAAAGGTCTTACCTTAAAAAAAGCAAACAAAAAGGTTTGAAAAATAGAAGCCAAAAGCAAGTGTCATATGTTATTTTCACCGTTGTTGCATTTTTGTCGGATTAATTACTATCGGAAAACAGTACAACTTATCAGCCTCTTTCGTCGTACATTAAATAAATATTGTATATTACTGATATGAGAGTGATTAAAAACCATTCATTTTGTCAAACAATTAACATTTGTGATTAAAAAACCGTTCGTCTTGTGAAACAATACTAGATGTACATCTATAAACTATAGTGCCCACAGAACATTCAAGACCAACATCGGAAATTCCAAATCCAGCAAGATCATTCATAAGGAAAAGGCCTCCTTTTCCCACTCCTATTTTTCCTTGGGATAAACACGATTATTTAATATTATTTTCTTGTTAAAAAATACAGTCCATTCGTCGAGTTTTTATGTAGAATTTTATAAGTCTATATTTGAAACGTGTTTTCATTTTGATAAAATAATTGATCTCAACGTCTCTATGGTTTGTTTTTGAAAAGAAATGATTTTATAAATGCTTTCTGCTTTATGAATACGACAATGATAATATTCCGTGAATTATCACGAGTCTGAGCTACCAAACATAAAAACATTTATTGTTGCCTGTACAATGATGGAAGAATTAAATAATAATAATTACACACCTCGAGGATTGAATCAATTCGATCTCGAAGTTTTGGACCATTCAGATAAAAGCTTACTTTGTTAAGGCGATCCACTACGTCGTGTAATATTTTAAATTGAGCCGCTATCAATAACAACCATTACGTAGATGGCGATAAAGTTTAAATTCCCGCTTAACACCATCCGCCTGTTTTGATTTATGCAAGAAAAAAACATGGCCAAAAAGTGCCTTTTATTTTATTTTGTGGATGTTCAGGCATAAATATTTTTTTTTCCGATCATTTTATAAATAACTTAATTTGCCACATTATACAATAAAATCATAACCGAAAATGGGTTCGTAAGTAGGAGATTTTGAACTTTAAAGCAGTTTTAATAGGCCTTATACATTATTTTTTTCTGGGCTTATAAAAAGACTTATCTAAAAGGTACTCGATTATTTCAAAGGCCAAGATGTATTCTACTCACAGTATTTAATCAAAGTATCTGAAACATTTCTAGGCGACCAAATTTTCAAACCAAAAACACATGATTTTGCATTACTACATATGGCATCGCCTTAACATTAATTAGTTTCATTGGTTACGGAATAATTATTGCTTGCAGTATTTAAACAGGTATTTTCTGAAAATTGTCGTTGAAAATGAAAAAGTGTGAACTCAGTGTTGAAAGTTTTGCTAAGCTTATCAGTTAAGTTGAACTTAAATGAGAGAATTTAAAGTTGACTCTCCTCAGGGACCGAAACGAAGTGAGCAGCAGGTGTTTTTGTTGAGTGAAAAGATTGTGGCCCGCACCCAACTTCAGGGAACTTATGCAAGTTTTCAACTCGTAGAAGTTACGAAGCTAAACTGCGGGGCGTATTCAGGCGTATTCATACGCTGCAGTAGACGGATACGCTTGTTATCGGAGATTGCGGTTTGGAAAAGATGCAATGGGAAAATTATACAATTCTAATGCATTTAAATGCACTATTTGTCATTTTTTATCTATACACAAAATGCATTAATCTTAAGCAAGTGCTTGAGTTTTAGAAGATATTGACGATATCGTATAAATTCAAACAATAATTTTGTTTGATAAAAGAGGTAAAAAAACTTAAAGTTTTTTTTTTGAATAATATGATGAATCACGCTTTCCCTGGACTTAAAACCCCTTTTTGTGAAGTAGTTTATTTTTAAACTCTAAGGTGCTAAGAAAGGTGATATTAGATTATGTAATGTATTTGTGAATAATATATAGTATGCTTGCGGCACGGTACATTCCAGAGTGGAAGATACTGAGTGTCCCCCTGGTGTTAGACCACCATTCAGAATTGAAACGATGCTTCAAATGGCTTAAGCCGTGTTTGGTGAACAGATCTGAATAACCAGGTAGTCCCCAACCTTCCTCTTCCCCATCTCCTTCCCCTCGCCAATATCTTTAGCCTAACAAAATTTCCCGATTGGAGATGCCACTGTCTCATTGGTTCCAGACGGTTGGGATTAGTCGGGACTCTTGTGCGGTATTGATATTAAAAAAACAGGGTTGCATATTTTACATCTGAAAAAATGCGGTAATTTAACAACGCCAGAACCTTCCGTTTGCGAACATACAAGCATACGTTATGCTTATTATGATTATTGCTTTTAATAAGAAATTCTACACATTTCTTTCAAAAATTAGACATTTACACAACCAGCTAGCACTCGTACGTCTCAATAACGTCAGAACTAACAGCCTTGAAAGAGTGAAATTCACAATAATTACCGGATGACAAGAATAATACATTAAAATTCCTTCAAAATAAACATAAAGCAACAAATACTTAACTAAAGTACAATGAACCGTAACCGATATAAAATACAGACGACAACTGAGTATAATATTCTAGGGAGTTTATTTATTGTTTTGGTGTTTAATTCGTAGAACTCCATATAAATATAAAATAAATCAAATTTAATAATGTTATAAAAGTTTGATAATGGCCTCAAAAGCCGAAACAGCTGTCACATTAAAAATCTGTAAAATAACAGAAATACTTGCAGAACTTAATAATTATTATAAAATTATTAAATTTGATTTATTTATTTTAGGGCGAATGAAATAAAGATAAAGCAATGGTTTTTCTTTGTCAAACTTTTAATCGATTGAGCAGATGCTGGAGTAAGAAAACTTCCGATCTTGTATGCTCAATTTGATAAATGTTGTAGCTGGAATAGCGGATGTCTTTTTGTACAACAGATCAACTGAAACATTTAAGACAGGCCCTTACGCTTAAGGAATTGGCCATATAAGTCTGGCAAGTGCTAGATTGTTACTAGTACTTAAAAAAAAACATTTCTTCTTCGTGTGGTATCAGAAGTGAACATCTAGGTCAGTGAGTTAGTCTAAGGCCCTGTGAAACTCATGAATCTCACTACATGTTTTTAAAAAGAAAATCACTTTTGAGTAAGGCGTTCCCTCAATATTGACAATAATAATTGTTCTCAATTTTTAGTGATTCCCCTTGGCCGGGAGACCCATCGGTCTTCGGCCCCTTATGTAACGGCATGATTTGTAGTCGGAGGTCTTCATAAAAAAAACACAAAAATTATAACGCAGTAATCAAAAATTGTCGTTTTGTTAAAGTGGGCAGCAATTCGTTTTTGATTAATGTAGCAACATTTTTGTTGTTTGTTTTTGGGGTGTTATGCCGTGTTGCGCTAACTCCTTCTTTAGCCGACGTTTCGGACAGCGTTGCAGTGTCCATCATCAGGGCAGATCCGGTAGATCCGAAGATGTGTAATTTTTGGTTGTCGAGTTTGTGCTTATTTATTTGTGGCCTAAAAAAAAATGTAGCAACATGGTTGTCGAATACATTCTGATTCTTAGCTTTATGCGCATTGTCAAAATAAGTCTCATGAACTTCTAGTTTTGATCAGGAGATTTCAATGCTTTGATAGTTATTTGTTTATTGTTATAGTAGATATTTTATAAGATAGGTTCATCAACTTCAGAAGGAAAGAGTTTTTGGATTGTAATTTTATGTTGGTATTCATTTACATTATGTATTATATTAATGTTTAAGAACAGCTTTTTGTCTTTAAATTCAGCAGGTTTTACACTCAATGTCAACGTGAATCTTTGGAAGGCGAAACGGCTGTCACGTATAACAATAAATATAATCTGCAACAAAAACAAAACACATCACATTGTAATTTAAGATTTTCACGGCCAAAAGTATTTTTGTTATTTGTTTTTGGGGTATTATGCCGTGTTGCGCTAACTCCTTCTTTAGCCAACGTTTCGGACAGCATTGCAGTGTCCATCATCAGGGCAGATGTCTTATTTTTAAATAAGACATCTGCCCTGATGATGGACACTGCAATGCTGTCCGAAACGTTGGCTAAAGAAGGAGTTAGCGCAACACGGCATAATACCCCAAAAACAAATAACAAAAAAACATCACATTGTAGTATAAATTGTATGAATTTCTCCGCAACAGTAAGCACACGATAGGCCTTTTGTTTTTCTTTATAAGATTTTTTTTTAATGGAGGACACTTCTAGCTTATTCTTTATCATTTAGTTGTACCGAGTTACCTGCTTTATTTCCTGAGTTATATTCCGAATAATAAACCACCCGACAATGAAAACAAAGCAATTAAGAATAAATTGCTCAAACTTTAACTAACATAGCTTTGCCATTACATCTGCCATGGCATCTTCCTTATAAAACATTGATAAGGATTTTGTGAAAATAAAGGAACCATACACAAACCGTAAAGCGTTATTTCATTATTTTCTATTCTAATCACGTCAAGCGCTCCTTACAAAGCTTAAAGTTGTTGGGAAATACCGCTAAGCTACTCATTTCAATAATAAAACAAAGATTTATTACGTAAAGAAAATGTGGCATTTTCAGACATTGCGTGCGGACTGCCTGAAATGAAGCTGTGAAAGGTACAGATTTGCCAGGAATGAATAAAAGAAAAAGACAAAGCTGTTTTAGTAAATTTACATAATAGAATAAACAGACGGAATTAAAAAAATCATCAACAAAATTCTTAAAGCCTCCGTGAATCGTTTGAGTTGAGTTTTCTAATTTATGGTTTTCTTTTTGAATTTAATCACTGGCGGTTCAAAAGACAAGAATAAAAAATATTAACTCTCATATTTTCTAGTTGTCATCATCTTATTCTATTTTCGTTGTTTTACTTGGAAGAACCATTTAAAAGTCCTTATTTTTATCGTAAAAGGAATAGGAACCTATAAATTAACTTGTTGGCAAATGCAGTGTTTTCTTCCGAAATATCAAACTAAAAAACTTTAATCTGTGTTTAATGCAGCTGCACGGCTCAGAGCAACAGAGGTCCCTAAATATACGCACATTTAGGAACACCTTCGTAACCTTTACTGGCTCAAGTGCCCTGAAGGAGTTGAATTCTTGTATTCTCTCCGTGTGTAATTTCGTCCAAAGGGAAATTCAATAGTATTAAGCACTTTTATTAGTGCTGTGGTTTGAAGAAAACTCATTTATGATATAGAGGCGCGCTGTGGCACTAGACAGCCTGGATGTATTTCATTGATGGATTTAAACACCATCCAGTACAGTTTGTACTGGACTCCTTCAGGGCACTTGAGCCAGTGAAGGTTACGAAGGTGTTCCTAAATGTGCGTATATTTAGGGACCTCTGTTGCTCTGAGCCGTGCATATTTTAGACCGATACCTACGAATGTAAGTTATTGATGTTAAAGATTAATAACGACAGTATTATACTATTAACATATCATATATAAAACGGTTTTAAAAATGTATAAAACGTTTTTCAACTATAAAATTAGCTGTCAGCACCAGATTTTTTAATTATATACGATGAATTAGTAACTTCTTGAGGGACCCCTCTGGAAACATTTGAGATTTTAGTAATATGTTCATCAGAAATAATTAAAATATAAGAAAGATCAATTTTCTACGCCCGCTGGGGCAAAGTCGACCGTAGGTCAGTCCATTACGCCGGGCCGCACGCCGAATATTGTTTTTACAGGACTTCATCTCTTATGTTGTTAAGATTCCTACTTTATTTAAGAGATTTGATAAGGTAAATTCAAACGCAGGTCTGTCTAATACATAAGGCCCGCGCGTCGCATATTTATATGCACGGCTGCTTCACTTACGTCGTTAAGATTCTGGCTTTTCTCGTTTTTAGTACATAGATGCAATTCTCTCCATCCGTTATTTCGTCCAGGTTTATTTTCGCCCGTAATTCTAGCAGTGTAATATGGATACTCACGTGAAATTTACGCTCGTGTAATTTCGTCATGTAACGAATCATATTTTTCTCTTATTCAATTTCGCGCTAACCGGGTTTCTGTGGTCTAATCCTCTCGTCCCAGACACGAACCATTAGACGCTCGTACATCCAGGTTTAGGAGTGTTGGTTTAGAAGCTGGGTACAGCGGACACGAGGGAGCTGTGATTATCCCTATAAATTTTAATTTCCCACCGACCTACTTTAAAATCACACCCACTTTCTAAATAGAAGTTTCATTTTATAAAACAACAGCCATAAAATGATTTTTGTTACTAAATCAAACAAACAGTTTGTATACGGAGAAATCTTACTGTTATAAAATGTTACTAATTTATTAAGAATCCCTTCAAATAATTCGCAATCCGGTTAAAAATGGGACTGCAGGCCCTTAACGAATGAATTGATAAAATGAGAAAACTTCCTGCTAATTTATGATAAGCCTGGTCAAATATTGTCATTCATGTTAAAATCGGGACTGCAGGCCTTTATCGGATGAATTGACAGGTTTTCTAACGAACTGTCGGTAAAACCAAAATTTCCTACATCGTAAGGCCGGGACACTATTCCAAAGCTGCCTCCTAACTTGTACGAGATTCTGCAAATATTTTCGTTTTAATTTTTCTTTTCAATTATTCTAATTTTTAAATGTTTTTGTTAATTTAAATCACACATAATTGAAATTGACGGTCCGTTTGGTTTTATGCAAACAAATATCGCCAAAATGAAAATAATAATATTTGGCTGATTTATATAGCGCCGTTTTCGTGAAAAATCACCTCGACGGCGCTGTACAAATATACGTTTTGAATAATAAATGCAGCTTACGACTAGGATTCAAAATAACTACTGACTTACATCTATGACTAATTATATCTAGTAACTTACGACTAATGCATGATAACTACTGACTTAACCATGTTTTATTTTATTTTTTTTGTAGTTTATTAAAAAAAAAAATTAAAATGTTTTCCAATCACAAAACTTCTAGTGAACTTATCATACAATTGAAACATTATAAAATAAACCATATATGAAAAAGTGTTCATAAGTAGAAGATTTTGAACTTAAAAGCATTTTTTTATAGGTTAAAGAAAAAAAAAGTTAAAAAAAAGAAATAATTCATAGATGATGTTATACTCTCAGTAATTAATTAAATCCTCAATAGTAATATTTCTGAGCCATCAAATTTTCAAAATTACAAACCAAAAAAACTTGATATTGCATTTATTTGCATTGCATCGCTGGAAGATTTTAAACATTAACTTGTATCTTATTCTTCCTGAGCTTTCTTGCTTCCAGCTTTGAATAAAGGTCTCCATCAAATAATTTCAGCTTTGCAAATTCTTGGTGGTTCTCACCCATCCAAAGTCGTCAGTTTTCTTTAGAAAATGCACATTTTACCTAGATGCGATGTGTGTCTCTTTTTCCTAAACAATGATCCGATAATATTGGAATGTCCAGCAGAGTATAGTGGTAGTGTTTGGTGACCTGATCTTAATTACCAGATACTTCCCAGCCTTCATCTTCTCTTCCTTCTCCCTTCCTACTTCCTCCAGCCTCAAAACATTGAGGATGCCCTAGTTCCAAAGGCTCCGGACAGTCGGGAGCATATGAGACGGTATTCACATATAATAATATATTAAAGCTCCCTAGTAAGCGTTCAAAATGAAAAAGAAGACGGTTTAAAAGGGGAATATGTAAATACAAATGTTAGAGGGAGCATTCTAGTATTTAAAAAAGGTTGTAATTAGGCTATAATTGTGAAAATATTTAATAAACACGACACGTTTAAAATAACAAATTATTAGTCGCCTGAAATATCCATACAAATTGAAAATATCTCCCGAGTAAAAAATAAATGCCGCCGACGGGAATTGAAATAGCACCTTTCGATGTCCGATCAGGTGCTCTGGACCACTGAGCTACGTCGTACTACTACTGCGTACTAGTACTTCAATCAACAATTACTGCTTTTATATTTTTTCACCTGTAAACAACCAAATTTATTTTTGTAGGAAAGGCTTTGTTAGTGCTAAATTTCCCACTAGATGGCGTTGAGACATATTATATCCACATTTATAAGTGAAATATTTTGGCATTTCAAATATTGTTATTTTTTAATGATAAACTAATGTTTATAAGACAAAGTTTTTTATGCACAGCATAATTATTGCTTATAGTAATTTGTTGTCCTTATGGTATGCATAAAAATCATTTGCTTATAACCATTAGTCTATCATTAAAAAAAATAATCGTTTAAAATAGACCAAAAAACCCTCGACAAATGCCTAAGTTGAATTTAAGGACCCAGTTTGAATTTTTTCGTACTTAAAACGTGTCATATAATTGAACAAAATGTGTATTTAATAATTTTCGGAACATATTTTGCATTTTTTTTTCTATCGAGGGAATTTCATATAATTACCAATTCAGCTTCATAAAAGTATTCATATTATTTTAAAAAACGACAAATTATTTTTAGGAACTGGAAAACTTAAATAGAAATATGCTATAAATCAGTAGAAATTCGGAATGCGGAGGCTTAATATTAATAAACTTAAGAGAAAAATGTTATAAATCGGTAGACATTCGGAATGCGGGGGCTTAATATTAATAAACTTAAGAGAAAAATGTTATAAATCGGTAGACATTCGGAATGCGGGGGCTTAATATTAATAAACTTAAGAGAAATATATTATAAATCGGTAGACATTCGGAATGCGGGGGCTTAATATTAATAAACTTAAGAGAAATATATTATAAATCGGTAGACATTCGGAATGCAGGGGCTTAATATTAATAAACTTTAAAAAATAGGTCCACAGATTCTTTGTTATGATTCTCGTTCTAGAAAAACATGTTTTTGTATTTCAGGTAACATACAAAATGATTATTAAAACGAGATTATAAATCTCCACCCCCTAACCGAGATGTATTTTGCATCTAAAGAAGAAATTATTAAAACACTACCCGAGCGAAATTAATTTCGTGTCGACTTTTGTTACTCTTTAACCGCGCCATGGTTGCTGGTGGATTAGTGGTACTGATATCAGGCAGCTGTTTGGTTTACTGATCATTTTAATTAAATCGCAACAAATTTAACTAAGCTTCCTCGCGGTGTAATGATTAAATGAACAATAACGTCTAGATATCTATTACATTTTGTAGGTAAAAGGCAGGGCTGGACCTCCAAAATATAGCGCCCGTGGCAGAAAAATTATTTCAAACATTAAATATTTTGTTAATTCATATAATCAGCAGAAATTCTATGAATCCGTCAAAAGTTATTTATTTCATATTGTAATCAAAACTCTATCCACTGCAGGTACATTATAATTACCTACATTAATGAATAATTTATAAGACCGCTTAATTGTGCTACATGCTAATTAAAAATACAACTATGTTCCTACTTTTTAACAATTTTTTAGCACACAGTGAGGCTCACATTATCAAATAATGTTTTTAAATATTTAAAGGTATTGTAACAAATATGTATAATACAACATTTATTTTGTAACTAAATCCACAACATTATCATCCCAGATATAAAACGAATTGAAAAGGTAATAATAATAATAAAAGATAAATATATATTTATGCCTCTACCAACTAGCAGGAAAATAATCAAATATTCAGTTAATTAAAATTACTTTTGAAGGTTAAACACAATAATTAAATTTGTTTTGTAACTAAATTCACTACATTATTTTCCCAGAAATTAATGGAATTGAAAAGTTTAATTAGTAGAAATGTCAAAATGACGCGACGCTTCTCGTGAATGGCTTGTGCTTGAATGGATGAAAGTTCGATGAGGCGGACGTAGCGCCATCTGTCATGCAACAACATAAATAATTTCGTTCTGTTTTGAATTTGAACGAAGGTTAAATTTATTCATAGAAAAATACTAAAATCGCGATTAATAAATGGGAGGGTGGGGGTAGGAGGGTGGATATTTGGGGTTATGGGTATTTTTTTAATGCCAAATAAAAAAAATATTTTGTCAAAAAAAGTAGACATTTTTTTCGCGATTAAATTACCTAAATCACCTAGAGGTATGAAATATACTTAACGATCTATTCTCATACCTAACAAATATACATAAAAAAATTCGTAGGAGTGCGACCACAAACACCGTGACACGAATTTTTTATATAAAATATAAATATTAAAAAATATTTTAAAATTTAACAACAACAAAAAACTGCGAATATCTTGAAAATATATCTGCATTTGCCGTTGTCTTCATCGCCCTATCCAAATGGCATCGCCATGTCTTCAGAGTGCCTTCTCCTGACAATATTAAGTTTATGACCGGAAAACGTAGCGGGCGTCCGACTCTGGCGTAGAATAAACTTTTAGCGGATAAGTTAATACGTGTTAGCACGTTAATGTTCAGAGAGAAAATTCTTACAGGTATATAAATTTTCATGCAATTAAGAGGAACGTACAAAACTCAATTTTTTTTTGCTCAAATTTATTTTTTTATAAATAAATTTCATTCAAAATATTTTAGTGAATTTATGTATAATAATGGTATTTCTTAATATTTTTCACTAAGGTGTAAGATGTGCTGAGACGGAATAAAGTTATTTAATTCTATTTTATTTGTCTTCAATGCTGTTTTTTTTTTCATTCTGCCAGATTTTTATTCTTGATTTGTACTCATCAAACTTTTCTATTAGTTTTATATCTGGGATGAGAATGTTGTAGGTTGCGAGGCGATGCCGTTACGATGCTGATAAGTGTGCCTTACAGTATGGATTTATATATATATATATGTTGTACATTTTGTTGCAAAAAAATGTAGTTTTTTTTGTCCGAATGTGATTTTATGTTTTGATTCGATCTAGTTTGATGGATAGGTCATCTGATAGTGGAGGATTCCGTATTTGTAAATAGTTTCAATAGTATATTTATTTTGGATTTAATACCGAAATACCTAACCAAACTGAATAATTAAAAAAAATCAAGTTTATTGATTGCAAATATCTAGTACCAATGTGTTTAAATTATAAAATATAGGCATTTATTTTTTCGATTTTGCTTGATTTTAGAAGGGTCTTTGACAATTATTTGGGAATTGTTAATGGTAATTATTTAAAAGGATTATGTGTCCTATTTGCCATGTAAATATGATGAAATATAAAATAAGGAATAACACTACGTAAGAATCTCATCCGTTAGAGGCGAAGGGATTATCCTTTCTCCAATTGGATAAGTAGATTGTTTTGGTACATATTTTTTTTTTGTTAATTACATTAATTTATTATCACAAGGAGGATTTCTATAATTGGTTGTATTTTTGAAATAGTTTAAAAAATAATGAAAATAGGAGAAAGTTGGAATTTGAGGTCTTCATAACTGAGTAATTATCATAACCACTACGTTCAAGGATCAGTTAGTGATTTAATCAAATAGCGGGATCTATTCCATATAGTGATAGATACTTTCAGTATCGCCCTGATGAAAGAGCACCATTCAAAATTGAAACGCTGACTGAAATGGGTTTAGCCGTATTTGGTGACTACATATAAATATTCAGATAGTTCTCCATCTTCCTCACCCCCTTCATCCCCCCTCCCTACTACATTTAAGTCTCAAATATACCCTAATTTAGATACCATAGTCTGGCACTGGCTCCTCAACTTTGGTAGCAGTTGGGACTTTTGTGCGATACCCACATAAAAAACTGAATCATTTAGATGTCTCGCTGCTTAACATTTTAACTAACATATTATTTATTTCACGATGGTTCAATTTATGTATATAAAGGATAATATATTAGATTTTTATACAAATCTATAGTTTTATTCCATATTTTAATTTTATTTATTTGTTTATGACGCCCAGAGGGCTTTTACATTGATTCATTAATTCATTGATGAAATTTAGCACACTTAACCTTCAAAACTAGAGAAAGGTAACATGAGATTTCTAAAAAAACTCAGCGCTTAAGTCCGGGAAACGGCTGGAACTTTAGTTTTAATTTTATCTAAAAATAATCAATTAATATTTCGTAATAAAAATAATATTAACAAAATAATTCTTCACGCATACCAACCAAATCTTTGCTTCTACTTGATATCACAGTAAAAATAATTACTCTTTGAGGGAAAACATTCAGAAAACTTGGAACGTGAAATAGATATGAAAACAAAGTGGAACGTAATAATTAATTATTAGAGCAAAATTCAAGGAAAAACAATAATACGCGTGTTTTTCTTCCAAGTTATAATTTTGTAACGTCTCGCCTACCAGGTGTTCTGTACGTATTTGTTCCCATTATCAAGAATAGAAATTTTTTCGACAAAAGTTTTTCTATTTTTCGAATTTCTTCATTTCATCCCATTTTCTACTCAAGATTCCATTTCTTCGAAAAAAGTCTCCAGTCGTCTTGTGTTCACTTGTCATACTTCAGCGAACTCGGTCTATTACATACAACCCAATTTATTATCGTGCAGCCTCTCTCTCCAGGCACCTTCCCTCTGGTATTGTCAATTGAATTTTGTATAATATTTGTTCTTCTGACATTCTGAGCACGTGCACAATTATAAATTAAATCGATTATGTTAAAAGTAATCATGGTTTATCGATAATAAATGTAGCACAAATGCAGGACTACTTCATTCACTAGTAGCAATATGCAGGATGACCATAGGTTAGTAATCAATTCCATAGTATTAATCAATTTATTTGTTTTCTTTGCTGGTATCTTTTTGAGGTTATGAATAGTCAAACTATAAAGGATTTATCGATAATGTCGATAAGTTATCTATGAACACACGTACAAACAACAGCTAACGTCGACTACATTAAGAACACATGGTCGATGTGAACTGTTTGTTTGTTCTTTGGCGATCTGCAGTCAAGCTGGGAACGATGACAAGTTACTGGCATTATCGATAAACCTTTTTCGATCGTTCGTTCTAGATCAAGGCTGCCCAACACAAGGCCCGCGCGCCACAATGTGGCCCGCGAACGAATTATAAGTGGCCCGCGTGAAACATTTTAAAAAAACCCGCCAATCCGCCAATTTGAAAAAGTGTCGCGGGCCCGCGGTAAAACAAACAATGCAGCTTGCGCGCGGTCACCAGTGTTGCCAACGACGGCGATTTATCGCTATTTAGGCTACTCAGAACGAGAATCAGCGACGAAAAAATCTAACCTGTTGAACTTACTTTTGAAACAAAAATACACCGGTTTTCCACATAATATTTTTTGCGTCGAAATGGAATCCTGTAGCCACCCCCCCCATGGAATTCGAAAAATTGCTGTGGGGTACCACATATGATGTTCGGGTGTGCGGAATTTTTTCTCAGCGAAGTTCCGTAACAACCCCCCCCCCATGGATTTCAAATATTTTGTGCGGAGCACTTATTTAGATTTTTTTTTGTGGGGAATTATGTTTTATAGAAATTCTCTAACAACCCCCCCCCATGGAAATAGGAACCGTCAGGTATTCAGTGGCCCGCCAGTTGATTCAAAATCGTCAATTTCGCCCAACTGCTAAAAAGGTTGGGCAGCCTTGTTCTAGATACTCGGTAGTAGGTACCTACCACCATATTTATTGCCCATATCATGCTTCCCATTGGTTAGTGAGTGTGACTGTTAGTTGAATGTGGATGTGTTACAAAAAAATTTACCTTTTTTCTTGCATTCCTAGTCGAAACATGGAATTTAATAGCGGCGACAATGGCAGGGCTGTAAATGAAGTAGTCAATAATTCAATCAGCTCTGAAATAATTCTCCTGTCCATTCATAAAACTTACCTAATTAAGGTTTTCAATCGGAATTTTGAGAAGAGTAATTATGTTCGTAAGAAGTTTGTGCCGAACCCTCTATATTGTAACTTTATATGTACAGGGTGTAACACCACAATTTCGACGGATTTTAACCAGCAATTCCGGAGCATATTTGAAGTAAAAATTGTAGATTTTTTTTATTTTTCTGCCCGATGATTTAAAAATAAAACAAAATTCCATCACATGTTGCAACTGAGCAGTTGGGTAAAGCCTAGCGGGTCATGTGATGCGCACTCCGTCTCGTTCCGGCAGCACGGAAAAAGTGGAGAGAGAGTGCGTATCACGTGATCCCGTCGCGCAGAAGTGTGATGGGCGACGTATGGTAGGAATATATTTATTTGTAAAAATTATAGCATCCGACTGCAAAATGACATCTACGTTTTTTATTCTAAATATACTTAGGAATCGCTCGTTAAAATCCTTCGAGTAAGTGCTGTTACACCCTGTATATTTATACTGTGAATCGCACGAATTAAAACATTTCAAGCATTCTTACTAAGAACCGGGGACAAAATAAATGGAGTAAATTTGAGCAGGTACTTGAATAAGTTTGTGACAAGTTGTGAAGTGATAATTTACTTACTTCAACGAGACAAGATTCAAAAGTTCATTATTATTTTGATGATTGTATTTGATCTAATTTCTTGTTTGTAATATTGAAAGAGAAAATTCCAGAAGACGTAGATAGTGGGCGTTAATAATATTAGAAGAAAAACGTAGTTCCAAGTAATAGATACCTTGGCATTATTTAGAACGAATTATTCGTATTTCCATGTTTTATTTTATTTCATTTGGTTATAAAACTTAAAATAATATAGAAACTAGAACAATACTACTTATAAGAAAAATCGCTAAAACTACATTACCAACGCTACTATAATTTGTAGGATTCAATATAGTGTTGATATAGATTACACTTAATTCTATAAATGGAGTTAATAAATATATCAATAGTACCCCCAAACTTGTTGCCCAGATCATACATCCTATTGGTTAGTGAGTGTGTCTGATAGTTGGTCGTATATGTATCTATTGCAATGTTACATTTTGTCTTGTGTTCCTAGTCGGTACATGAAATTTAATTACGACGACGATGGCAGAACTGTCAATTAAGTTAGTTTTTAGATTTTCACGGCCAAAAGCATTTTTGTTGTTTGTTTTTGGGGTGTTATGCCGTGTTGCGCTAACTCCTTCTTTAGCCGACGTTTCGGACAGCGTTGCAGTGTCCATCATCAGGGCAGATCCGAAGATGTGTTGATCTAAAGAAGGAGTTAGCGCAACACGGCATAACACCCCAAAAACAAACAACAAAAAAGTCAATTAAGTTGTTAATGATTTTCTGCAACACAACCAGGTCTGACATAATTTTCCTGTCATACAGTGTTACTAGATGCAATTGATTCATCAAACTGACAAAATTAATGGTTCAATAGGAATTTTGAGCATAAATTTGCGTAACTAAGAAATTTGTGCTGAACTCATACTTTGTTGTTATAGTGAACTTTATACAAAGAGAACCAAATAGGTGAATCGTTTTCCACTTGACTTCTGACTAATGAAATATTGAGGGTTCTCATACAATCTAAGGACTTTAAATCAGTTAAAGTTCTGCAAATGAAGCCAAGCATCCTTTAAGCCTTATTAGTTATTTGGTTAATGTGTGCAATGAATGTCAAGTTTTCATCGAATATTACACCCAAGTCACGAATTTGTGATACTGTTATTAATTTAATATTATTTTATGTATATTTTGGATTTTTGGAAAATCGTATTACTTGACATATGTTAAAAAATAAAGCATTTCATTCACACAATTGATGAAGTTAAATTTAGCGATCGTATACATTTCGCATTCTTTTATATATGTTGTAAGTCATCAGCAAATAACAGGACTTCTACATCATTAAATTGGTCAACTGTGTTTTCTCCTTAAATAAATAAATAAAATAAAATGTCATTGACGAATCTTAAGAAAAATTTTGGGACGAGGTGGGACCCTTGAGGAACCCCACTTGTGGCCTCAAATATATAAGATTGTACAAAATTAATCTTTACGCTTAGCGCCATATTGTTAAGATAACTAACAAATCCAATTCAATAATTTACCTTTGATGCCCAACAATCGGAGTTCATATATAAGAATATGATGTCGAACCTTGTCAAAAGCTTTACATATCTCTCTTTCAAATGATCATCTTTTTCTTTTTGAGCGCTTACTACGAAGTTTTACATCAGTATGTCGTTACGCCAAAATTTCATTATTCAAAAGGTTTTTTACTGGTTTATTAATTTCTGATTATGATTTTTTTAATAATTTTATTAACTTTTGCTTTAAGGGTATAGTAAAAATTACACTTCCGCCAAATTTTGGGCTTTCGACATTTAAGGCTTCCGACGCCACCTCAGCAAAGTCGTCAAATAGAAGATAATAAATCATGCTCCAGTTAATTTCAGAGTAAGTTCACGAAAGAGAATTGAAGTAACTGTTTTCCATTCCACGGTGCTAACGTGCCAACAAGTCATTGTTTGGAATCAATTAAGATACCTAATTAAATAGTCGGAGTAACTCTTGCCTGAAATGTAAGTAACTCGGAACGGAAAACAAATAATACTGAAGCTGGTACAACATAACCACCTCAACCCAGGCCAGTACATTCAATCACGTTCGAAATAACTTTCACGGAAAAAAAAATCCTGGAAATCTTCTGCAAAAAATCATTTTCTACAAAATATAAAAACCGTATTTTTCAACTTTAGCAATCTAGTACCCCACTTTTTGGGAGTACCACACAACATTCCTAACTGCTTCCATCCGTTTTGGCCAGTGAGACTATGGCATCTCCAAATAGGATATGTTTAGGGGCTGAAGGTAGTGGGGATTAGGGAGAGGGATGAGATGGGGAAGACAAAGATGGGAAGACCCGGCTAATCAGATCTGGTCACCAAACACGACTAAAGTCATTCAAGCAATGTTTCAATTCTGAATAGTGGTCTTTCACTAGGGTGATACTAAAAGTATCTACCATACCGGATCATATGAATCAAATAAAGCAAAAAAAATAAAATCAGCATCAAATATGCTGTATAATATTATGCATTATTTTAAAATAATAAATTGTGAAACAACACAAATTAGTCAAATGAGACACACTTCCGCAAGCCGGAAATGAGTATGCAACCTCCGGATTTGTAGTCGAGAATCGTAGCCCTTCAACCACGGAGGCCTGCTTCTATTTATCCAAAATCCTTGTGAGATATTTCCATTTACAAAATGTTTTATTGAAGTAATAATTTTTAAATACTCAAGTATACAGGGTGTCCGGAAACTCGTAGTACAAGCGGGAAACTGGTGAATCTACATCACATTTGGAGTCGATTTTGTAGTATAATTTTTTTTTATTTGAGCTTTCGTTATCGAGTAAATCGAGTTTGAAGTTGATTTTTTTTTTTTTTTTTTTTTTTTTTTTTTTTAATCAAATTCTTATAAATTATTACTGAAGATCAAAGTACCCAACTAATTAAAACTATTTGAAAGTAAAACAAATGAAGAAACTCGGATTTGAAGCATTATTTTGAAATCACCCTTCATTTAACCCGGTGTAATCATAAAATATTTCTGCTCTGCAGGGTTAAAACATCTGTTATTCAACCCTAAACACCAGAAAAAACTTTAACCCTAAAATAGCCGAAAAATATTTTTTTTTGGTTTTTTTTTTTTTTTGAAAATGCTCAAAAAAAAAAACTTTATGTTTTTTTGGGTTCCCCATGTGGTGTAGATTCTCCAGTTCCCCGCTTGTACTACGAGTTTCCGGACACCGTGTATATAGCTTGTAACGTAAATATGTACGGTTAAACCAAGTATGACCGTGCTAAAAAAGTGTGGAGAACGCGTACATATAAAGGAAGGGAATGAACAAAGAAAGGAGAGAAGGTAGAAGGAGTTGGGAAAGCCCAAGGAAGACATGGCACAATCAAGGGAATGAAATACTTGAGTCGGGCCAAGAACTTGAGTCAATAGTAAGAATGAAGCAAGGATTGCGTGCCAAGACAGAGTTGTGTGGTGATAAATATGGTCCCTACCCCTACAGGGAAACGGCACGATGATTGGTTACTTAGTTGAGGGTATTATATAAATAGTAGGCCAACTTGATTCAGTGTCCTGGCCTAGGTTGCGGTGGTTGTGCCTTCAGTCGCTCCAGACTTGAATTCTCTCAAGGAAATCCATTTACTTATGCTTTCCTTTGGAAGACTGAAGCTGAAATGCGTACTGAAACAGCGGAGTAAACTTTAATAAGATTTCGGTTAAATCTCTTGAATTAAGTGTGTTAGAGAAATATTTGATATTAATAGTATTATGTCTGCTTTACCCAAACTTTTCGAGTCATTAGTATTAGATACCATTGTAAAACCTATCAACAATATTATTGTTCCTAACCAACATGGCTTTATCAGAGGTCGATCTACCTTAAGTAATTTAACTATCTACAATAATTACATATCTGAATCGCTCAGTCTGAAACAACAAGTGGATTCTATATACACCGATTTCAGTAAAGCATTTGATAAGGTTCGACATCATATTCTTATATCCAAACTCCGACTGTTAGGCATCAAAGGTAGTTTATTGACATGGATTATTAGTTACCTCAGTAATAGAGTTCTTTGTGTCAGGATTAATTTTATAGAATCCTATGTATTCGAGGCCACAAGTGGTGTCCCGCAAGGGTCCCACCTTGGCCCAATATTATTCTTAATATTCATTAATGACATTGTAAACATATTTAAAGATGTACAAGTCCTACTTTTTGCAGATGATCTAAAATTGTTTAAAAGAATACGAAATATATATGATTGCCTAATTTTACAAGCTAATTTAGATAAATTTTTTAAATGGTGCGAACAAAATATGTTATTTTTGAACATTGAGAAATGTCAAGTAATACGATTTTCCAGAACTCATTCTCATATCTTACATGAATATAATTTAAATAATGTTAAATTAACACCAGTATCACAAATTCGTGACTTGGGAGTTATATTCGAATCAAACTTAACATTCACAGCGCATATAGATGATATAACTAATAAGGCTTTAAAGATTCTTGGCTTCCTTTGTAGAACCCTAACTGATTTTAAGTCATTGGATTGCATGAAAACACTCTACATTTCACTAGTTAGAAGCCAAGTGGAATATAATTCACCTATTTGGTCTCCTTTCTATAAAGTACACTCTAACAAATTAGAACGGGTTCAACACAAATTTCTTAGGTACTTAAATTTCAAGCTTAAAATTCCAATAGAAAACATTAATTATGTAAATTTGATGAATGGACTTAATTTAATTACGCTGTCTGACAGAAGAACCATTTCAGACCTAATTTTATTATACAGAGTCATGAACAACCTTATTGACAGCCCTGCCATCGTTGCTGCTATTAAACTCTATGTACCGACAAGAAATACTAGACAAAATACAACATTCTTTTGCGACACATATAAAACCAACTATCAGTCAAACTCACTTACCAATAGGATGCATGATTTGGGCAACAAGTTTGGTGGTATTATAGATATATTCCATGATTCCCTTTATAATCTTAAATTCAAATTAAACCAACACTTTGTGGAATCATACAAATTATTGTAATAGATTTAACGATTAGATATGTTATTGTAATGTTTTATATTATATTTTGTTCTTTGTTATTGTTAAATATTATGTTGTTTAAAATGTTTCTTTACGCCATATTCTTCAAAAACTACTTGTATATTTTTTTAAAATTCTTCACTTTTATAACTCTTAGTATAAATTCTAACTCGATAACTTATGTAAAACTTATTTATAATCTATGTAAAAGCCCCTATGGGCGTATAACAACAACAATAAACAATAAACTATATTTGAAAGAAAGGAGTCAATATTGTCTAACGTTTTCCTTCAAAGAAAGCGTTAGACAATATGGACTCCTTTCTATAAAATAAAATGTATTTATATAAATATTTGCTACTAGTTAGTCCATATTGTCTAACGTTTTCTTTCAAGGAAAGCGTTAACAAGGAAATCGACACACTTATCTTTGTGTTCGGTGACATCGTCATTGTGGATATTGTGGATCAATTAATTACAATTTTCTGAATCATTTTACTAAAATATAGTAATGTTAACTTTCATTGCATAACAATCGACGGCCTCCGTGGTCGAGGAGTAAGGCTTTCGTCTAGCAATATGAAGATTGCACGTTCATGCCCGGCGTGCGCGTGTAAATTTTATTTAATGAATTTGTGTTATTTCACAATTTATCAATTTAAAGTAATATATAGTGTACTTGAGGCACGTTATAGAGTGAAATATACTCTCAGTATCGCCCCGTTGGAAGAACACCATTCAGAATTGAAACGTTGCTTGAAATGGCTTTAGCCGTCTTTGCTGACAAGATCTGAAGGTACGACCTCACCTTCATCTCCCCATAATCTTCCACTGCCAACTACTTAATAGGTAAGTATTGATAAGTAACCAATAATAATAAGTAAATGAATATAAGATAATTAAGTACACAATAACAAGCAATTTAAGTACACAATAACATGCAAACTAAGTAAACAACAACAAGCAAGTCAAGTATATTAAGTACACAATAATATGCAAATTTAGTTCAAAATAACAAGCAAATTAAGTATACAATTACAAGAAACTAGTCTACTAGTGCATTATATATTTATTAATTAAACAGTATAGGAATTACATTTTTTTTTAAAGAAAGACAAACATTCCCGGGTAACGAATAACCTGACAATATTTAAAAATCTCTTACTGCTACCACAGTAAGCTGAAAATGTTGCTTGTGTTGTGATGGAGGACTTAGACAGCCGAGGAATTGAACACATTACGCCTGGGTGGGACCCAAACGCGATGTCAATTCAGCCACCTACCGGTCTATATATAATTACAACAGGATGTACTTCATAATGAATGAATATTTTCATAATATCTGATTACATTTTACGTGGTTTGATTTATTTGGAATATGAATACATTTTTAACAGAGAATTAATATTTATTACACAAATAAAGGCAATATAACATGGTTTGCACTATTGCTCCGATTTATCAAAATTCGTTTAAATAATTTGACATGTTATTATTGTCAATCGAAAAGTTTGATTTATGGTTAGATACAAGATTTGTACGGAAAAATGTTAAATGCTCTCTATTTGAAAGAGAAATAGATTAGTTAAGTAATTCAAGTGTAAGATACTTTCAAAGAACGGAAATTAAAGGAATTACAATTAATTAAAAAAAAGGATTTGACATCGCTGGGGCGTGAATTTCATTTAAAGCTTTAACTTGCTTGAAAGCCAGTTGCTGCAGTCTATAGGATAATTCGATTTGCTTGCACTGGATAGCGAACCGATATCGCGAAGGGTACACAGAGCTTGCTACGAGCGTAGAACTTACTTAGGTATATCGATATTCGATAGAGTCGGATTACTTAGTCGTGGAATCACGGCGGGGAAGGCTGTACAGTGTACGTGTTACCCCAGGGGTTAAATCGATACAGGCTCTATCAGATAACGATGTAAGAATGCTTGGTTGTTGTTTTCTTACGGAGAGGAAGTCAATAGATATATTTAATGATGTTTACGGTGTTTTAATGAAATATATTTGATTGAATATTGAATAATTAATCAACGGAATAAAATTTCCTTGTATTCTTCAATGATAATACATACTGTGTTATCATTGAAGAAGAATAAAATACTGATAACTCTAAACGAAACATGATACCAAACAAGACACAGAAAAATAAAAAAGTAACGGTTAAAATAAAAACAGAATATTGATTTAGACTTTTATAAAAAGTCAAAAGGTCTCTTTTTGCAAAAAAAATCAAATGTGTATTTCCGAGACACGACCTATTCAAAAAGATAGCAGCCAAAAATAAGTAAAAATCAGTTAAGGATATTGTTAATTGAAAAAATCGAAAAAAATGACATAAAATAATAAGGTCCCCATGGCCGAGTGTTTAGAGGGGTTGTCGCAATAAGAAAGAGACCTTAAGTTAGATTCCTAGTTGAAACTGTAATCTTTTTTATTTTTCTGTACTTTATTTTGTTTCATGTTTCGTTTGGATTTAAAAGTATTATGTTCTTCTTAAATAATTAATTACAGCGTTTTAACCTTTGCAACACAAATGACAAAATAATAATGTTTAACGCCTTCTGCACATCGCTATGTACGTCAGAACTGTGGTAGATTACACCGCATCCCAATTGTATAAACTAAAAGTCACCTACAATAATGCTTATCGCCAACAATTATACAAATCCGCCAACCGAGATACTGCAGCGCTTGGGAAATAGTTCCTGGAGGGACGAGTTCACTCTTTCGGAGCATTTTTCCACCACAGCATGGGAAGCTTATGGCACATACCACCGAAATCCAAGAATACCATCATCACTGCCGTCGATGCCTGGATGAAGTCAGTGTCCCCCATAAGCGACTACTTGCATACAGGGTGTCGATTTCGGTGAAAGTGGGAAAGTAGCTAGGTGTTTTCTGGTCACCAAACACGGATAAAGCCATATCAAGCAACTCGATTCAATTCTGAAAGGCGGTCTGAACATCACGGCGATACTGATAGTAGTTTCCATTCTGGAACGTGCCGCAAGTATACTGTATATTATTATAAATAGTGAAATAAAAAAAACGATAAAAATTAAATTGCGCACGCCACGTTTATTACACTGAATTATAAACCGTATAGCATCGCACTACCCCGGCACACCTTTTGGAATAAATTATTATTATTTTTATAATCAATAATTATTAGCCTGAAACACTCATCCACATTGAAAAATCTCCTGATAAAAGATACATGACGCCAACGGGACTTGAACCCGTGTCCTTTCGATTTCCGGTCGACAGCTCTGACCACTGAGCTATGGCGGCTTATCTCTTATCCGCGAAATAATTCAATATATACTAGTGTTTCATTCAACATGAGTGTTTCAGGCTAATAATTATTGCTTATAAAAATAATTGTTACCCTTTGTGCTATGCATAAAAAATCTTGTCTTAAACATTAGTTTACCAAAAAACTAATAAATTATTATTGTTATTTGCCTATACTGTAATATGGCCAGCGATAAAATATTTAAAAAAAATTGTTATTCATTCAATATTCCGAAATAATATCACGAAAACAGTTACGGGAACAATGATAGCTCACATCTTAACTTGCCGCAACGAAAAGGTTAAATCTATGCAAACTGTTCAATCTAACGTCTTTGTGGAACTGAATCTAAGCGGAACTGTAAACCCAATGACCGCCGCGACGCGCGACGCTCGGCGCCGACGGAGGCTAATAGTTCCATTTTAAAGCAATGCGACGCCCCGGATATGGTAACAACTGCAACTTCCTTATCTCCAGCATTAGTTCTAAGTTTAATACAAACTTCAGCACGGGAAATAACAAAGTTTAGATGTTTGCATCGAAGGCCGTATTGTCGCATTGATTGAAATGCTAATTTTGATATGGATTTGAATGTGAAAATAATTGGTAAATAATTGAAATATTTGTATATAAATTCAATAACTGTAAGACGATATGAGTACCCTTGCAAAAGAACGTGACATATCGTCAATCAAATAATCAATTTACGAGTAGGCGGGTATGGGTACCGCCGCAATGGGAACCATTTATTGGATAACATACACCTCTGCCAAGTGGTTCGCTATGTTGCCTTGGTTCCTGGAGTGAGGTTTGGTCAGGTCTTGGCGGCGGATGCGTCTGCACACCGCGCACCGGCTGCAACCCTTTGGCCCAATATCAGGACTGAGTCATTTAAATACTATCTTTAACCTAGCTCACACGCAGTTGGCAATAATTCCGTAGAAATAGTAGGTATGTACTGCATGGAATATAGTTACAAAAGGCTATAAAAACATTCCTCAATAATAATAACAATTAAGGTTAGTGTAATACGGTAACTGACGTGTTGACCGTATGTATAAGATCGTATGTAAAATTATCGTAAGCACATTTGATCACTAATAATCGTTAATTAAACTTTAATTTAACTTTTTATTTTGACTTTAATTAATTTAATAACTTATTATTTGTCTTCGATCATTTTGTTTACGATTCGTTTGCTTACAATCATTTGATTACGACCATTTGCTTGCGATAATTTTAGAGTTACGATCATTTGACTACGATAGTTTAATTACGATCATTTTCTTGAAAATTATTTCAGAGTTACGATAATTTGATTACGATCATTTGATTTCTTTAATTTTGAAGACGATTATTTGTTTACGAACATTTTGTAAATGATTATTTGAGAGTTAAGGTAATTTTATTAAGATCATTTGGTTACGATAATTTGATTACGATCATTTTGTATACTATCATTTTACCTATAACCACATATTGCTATTCTTCTGAATGGGTTATATATAATTTTAATACTAAATTTTAGTTTTTGATAACTGTTCCATAAAACTATTATGTATATCATATATTTGTAAAAGCCCGCATGTGTGTGTAATATAAACAAATACTCCATACCATTTCCTCCTCTCCTTCAAACCGTGTCCTGCGTAGAGCTGTTATAAAAATAAATGTATATATGCAATGAAAATCGCACCCGAAACTTACATATTAATAAAAAAGTAAGACTTAAATACTAACTTATTTTTAAAAAGACACTTTGCGGAATGTTGTCTTCAATTCCAGAAATAAACAAATTTTACAAACCGAGACCAAAAACATTGGCATTTTAATTTTTAACGTGATAAAACCTTCTTGCCCATTCGTAAAATTCATAATTTATTTCATACCGCTAGAGACGACGCGTTAAATGCTTGTTAATGAGGACAAAATTTAAACTGAAAAACACAATGTTTTTTATACAACAAAAAAAATATGAATGGATGTAACGATGAAACGCGAAACTAATTTACCACAAAGGTGCCCCAAGAGAACCTTACTTATGAAATATTTTATAATGACTATGTAGGTACATTGTATTAAAGTAACATCAATCTACGTCAGAATAAACTATTCCGCCTGGGGAATGTATCAAATTTTTTAATTGAAAATAAAGTAATTGGTTTTTTTATTTTTCATGATAAACTAATTTTTAAGATACATGGTTTTTTATGGGAATCACAAAGGGAAACATGTTGTTTTTAAGTAAAAATTATTATCCTTAAACAGCTTTATAAATTGAAAAAATCTTCCGAGAAGAAATACATGTCGCCAACGGAAATTGAACTTTTGAACAAAGCTGCGGCTTCAATTCCCGTCGGCTGCATGTATTTTAACTCGTTTTTTCCGCCTACAACTATTCCGCTTGGATAATGAATACATTTTTTTTATTGAAAATAAATTAATTGGTTTATTATTTTTAATGATAAACTAATGTGTAGGAGACAAGGTTTTTTTATACATGGTACAAGGATCACTTGCCTGAAACACCTACATAAATTGAAAAAATCTTCCGAGAAAAATACATGCCGTTGACGGGAATTGAACCCGCAGCCTTCTGAATGCAGGTAAGTTGCTCTATCAATTGCGCTACGTCGGCTTATTCAAAACCCGTCAAATTAAAAATAAAGTGGGTTTTTGTGTCAAAATACCAGTATATATCGAATATTTTGACGGGTTTTGAATAAGTTAACGTAGCGCACATCACCTGACCGGCAAACAGAAGGCTGCGAGTTTAATTCCCGTCGGCGGCAGGTATTTTTTCTCGGAAGAGATTTTTAATTTATGTAAGTGTTTCAGTATAATAATTATTGCTTAAAAATAATTGTTTTATGATTAAAAGCAAACCATATAAATCGTAAAGCGTAATTTGTAAGTTAGGATAATAGTTGTCAAAATTTCGTGGCGTTCTGTTGCATAATTTCACCTTAAAGGAGCACATTTTTTAATTTGTTTCGCAAGTTTAATGTTTACAAAGTATAAATCGTACTTGAAAGTATGAACTATTTTTAACAGTCACAATAAATAATGAAGTTTGGAATTTGAGAAACATTATTAACATTAGAAGTTTGTTAGGTTAGAGTTTTATTGGTAATAAAGACGCAGTTTGGGAAAAATGCACTTCAAATAATAAAACTGAAGACAAATAAATATTTTCGTAAATCATTATTTAAGAAAGTTTGAATTTATGATACTTAAATTGCAAGTATTGACCATTAATGGGTTCAGAAAAGACCAAGATTGTGATCTAGCTTTAGAGTTTTTGGAAATCGGAGAACACCGAGAGAAATCGATTTTTTGCCCTCACGATAAATTATTAGGCATTATTAATAAAAAAACAATTTAAGAATGTTTTATCGATTTTCCTTGATCAGGAAGATACAAAGAATTTTCGTTTTAATTCAAAAATATTCGAATTTCATGAACACGTGTTCTGACATAATATAGTGACTAAAAGTTTATCAGAAAAACTGTTCATGAATTCATTCGCAAGGTCTGCAATCCCGCTTTTAACCGGAATTACCAATAATTTGAAAAGGTTCTAGCAATAGTCATTTTCTCTGTGCAGATGTATGGAGTAATTTTCGTCTTATTTTGAACGAAGTGTCCAAAATTTCATCAAGCAGTATCAAATTTTCCTAGGGGTGGGAAAAGGGAGTTAGTTGGTTTTTACAAATATTATGTTGACAATGACCTTTCACCTGTTTTCTGAGTGTGCAAAATTTCATCAATCTATGAATAAAAAAGTAAATTTGTTTAAAAAACTAAGCCAATTACACATGTTCATATTTATTATAATTTAGAGGTTGTTTTATATAGAAAACTCCGAAATTATATTAGTACGTCGAAGAACAATTTTCATTTCCTAGAAGAAAAATCTATGAAAACACAAAACTGATGTTATCAAGTTCTAAATTCATTTTTATAAAATTTGTTGCGTAAAAAACAAGCCAAAGTTTAAACGAAATGAATATTTTATTATAATATCGTAGAATTGTTTTTTTCTTTAGTGAAATCGTTTAAGGGAAAAGAAACTGAAATGTTTAACTCAATTATTTATGTACTACACATCTTTAAAAATATTAATAATGGTTTCATTACTCTGAGATTTAGTGAATTTATTTATTAAATACCCGTGGGGATTTTGCAATCATAGTACACGTCGAACAGTAATAAGATAAGGCAGAGTGGTTAGAGGCGTTGTCCCGGCAAGACCGATATCCTGGGTTCGATTTCCAGTTGAGACCGTTACCATTTTTATTTTTCTATGTCTTGTTCTGTTTTCGTGATTCTTTTTGGTTTATTTGTGATATCTTTTACTTCAATGATGTATTACATTGATAGGTATAACCTTCAAAAGATAAAAATAAGTTTTTCTAATAAATTTTGTAATAAATTGTATATTTTTAGTATAATAAAATAAAATCTTCAGTAATCAACTGATTTTAATCACTGAAAAAATCAATTGCTTCTTGCGAAAATACTAATTTGATTAATAATTTACATTTAGTAAAATGACAAGGTTTGGACGGGTAGCGCTATGGCGCCAATAGTATATTTTGGATGTAACTATTTCTTAGAACATTAACGGCCGTTGTTCCTAATCCTAGTGATCAACTATTGAGCCGAAATTTTGGCTCAACACAGCTCAAACGCACAACTACACTATTTCCAATGGAAAAGTGACGACTGACGACTTAGCGATCAACCAATTTAAGGAAGCCAAACTACTAGATTAAGCTTGCCTCATTAAATGATAAGTTATAAAAAGTGTCGACAGTGTTTAAAATATTCGCGACGCCAAGACACGGAGCAATTAAAGTAAAGGTAACACTTTATTTTTAACATATTATATACGTTTGTTTAAAAAAATATATAAAATTTCGGTTTATGCATAACAGTATTTAAAAATAATATTTGCATTAGAAATAAATACAATAATTATTTTGTCAACATTAGTTTAACATTAATAGTTTTTACGTTCATATCACTTAATTGTCTGTGAAAGTGGGCGAGGCCACTTAAGATAATCAACGGTAAATATGTTTGGAAACAGGCGAATCGAACGTTACTGAAATCACTTGACTGATCGGATCCAGAGATCGATCGTTCCAAAAGTTAGGAACAACGACCGTAAGTCCCGCAGTCGTTCATAACGCACGAATTGATTTCATTTTGGACTTGCTCTTTGGGTCAATGTCATTCGGACGGGAGAATTTTCGAACACGGAAAAAATGACGCTCTGTTTGAAGTGTAATAAAATTAAATTACAGGTTTTTCTTATTTTCTTATCTCTTTTATGGGAGCTTACTGCAAAATCGCACCTTAGAGAAGACCGCCACTGTTAATGAGTCATTAGTCTCTAGTTCAAGGTTCCAGTTAATACTATAATAGAAAGGGTGCGGACACGCAACTAGTGCTCGACCTGTTTTAAGCTCTATAAACGAGTATGAAAAGACATTATTCATACTTATTGCTAACTGAAGCTTCGCGTGATCATTTAGATCATAGAAACATCAGTGTCGGATATATATTAAAATATGATAGATGTTTCTTATTTATTGTCGATAATATCGTTAAAATACCTTCAGAGTTCCTTAAGTACTTATAATATTGTTATTTGGTTCAATTATTAATATCTAGCTACGGAAAATAAATCAAACTGTTAATTACGTACCCTCTCCCCCTGCTGTATTTAGGATATCTCAGTTATTTTCACTAAGGTGTGTAATGTATCTAAGATGTTAAGGTGTTTTTATATTTTTCTGTTTATTTATGTTTTTATCTGTATGTAACATGAATTTTATGTGGGAACTACACTGGTTAATGTAAACATGTAAAATGTATAAATTATTATAAGCAATAATTAGTCGCCTGAAACATCCATACAAATTGAAAATATCTCCCGAGTAAAAATAAATACCACTAGATTAAATATTGTTCAGATTAATTATTTGTTATCCTTTGTGCTATGCATTAAAAACATTATCTTATAAACAGTAGTTTATCATTAAAAAATAATAATATTTGGCAAGTCAAAATATTTCACCAACAAATGTAGATATAATGTGTCTCGACGCCATCTAGTGGGAAATTTAGCACTAGCAAAGACTTTCATACAAAAATAAAGTTGGTTGTTTACAGATGAAAAAATATAATAAGCATTAATTGTTGATTGAAGTACTAGTACATATTATATTATATTATATTATATTAACTACTGTGCCACACGGTTATAAGATTGACGTCACAGCGCCTCTGGGATCATCTGACCACTGCCTAGTGACGACATCAATCCCCGTTAGCCTCAGACCAACCAATGAGAGGCTGAGGAGAAAAGTGTGGCACTATAGGTCAGCAGATTGGTTCGGTATGCGGGCCCATTTCAATGCTTTTCCGTGGTCAGCTGTTTGTTTTCGGACTTCGGACCCTTCAAGATGTGCCCAGGAGATTGGTGAAGTCATCAATTCGGCAATGGATGGCTTCATACAATCGACTACTAAAGAAACTGGTGTGGGCTCAAAGCCGTGGTTCAGTCGACAATGCTCCGAAGCAGTTCGACGAAAAAACGCGGCTTACCGAGCCTACAACACATCTCGAACGCCCGAAAGCAGATCAGCATACAACAAATCGGCAAAGGAATGCAAGAGAATCATCAATAGGTCAAAATTCGAACACGACCTGCAGATCAGCAAAAAGCTGGCTGCCTGCCCGCATGGCAGCAGAGCATTCTGGTCGCTTGCGGGCTCAATAGGTCGAAATTTTTGCAAACCCAGTTTGCCACCTCTTACCAGACCTGACGGCTCACTAGCAAACACCGCCACCGAAAAGGCAAACCTTTTAGGGAAAATGTTTGCGGAAAACTCGACCCTCGACGACGGGGGTGCTGTTCCGCCGTCGGTTCCTCACTGCGGCTTCTATATGAAAAAGCTGAGGATCCGGCATCGGGATGTACTCCACGTCATACGGGGGCTCGATGTTAACAAAGCTAGTGGACCTGATGGAATACCTGCCCTGGTATTGCAGAGGTGTGCTGCGGAAATAGTTCCAGTTTTGACAAAGCTCTTCAAAATGTCCCTGAAGTGTGGCACTGTGCCCTCTGGTTGGAAAAAAGCGGTAATTCACCCTATTCCCAAGAAAGGTGACCGCTCCAACCCGGCCAACTACCGCCCCATAGCGATCACATCAGTTCTGTCCAAAGTGATGGAACGTGTGATCAACGACAAACTGCTCACATACCTCGAGAAGAACAAAATTATCAACGACCGTCAATACGGATTCCGGCGGAACCGCTCATGCGGTTATCTTCTCGCGTATGTGACGCATGTTTGGGGGCGGTGCCTGGAACGTCACGGTGAGACCCAAACGGTCGCACTAGACATATCCAAGGCCTTTGACCGGGTCTGGCACCGAGGACTTGTCAACAAATTGCATTCTTACGGACTTCCCGCATCCCTGTGTACGTGGATTGCTGACTTTTTAAGGGATAGGTCGATTCAGGCGGTTGCTGACGGTTTCACCTCTTCCTCGCACTCCATAAATGCTGGCGTCCCACAGGGATCGGTTCTGTCTCCAACTTTGTTTTTGTTGCACATCAATGACCTTTTGACATGTGCACCGATTCATTGTTTCGCGGATGACAGTACAGTTCATGATAGCTTTTTGTTTGACAAGCCCCCAAAGGGAACACAAACTCCAACGGCTCGGAGGGCTTTGAAGCAGAGAATGGACGGTTATCTCGAGAGTATTTCCTCCTGGGGTAAAAATAATCTCGTCGAATTTAATGTTTCAAAGACCCAATCCTGTCTGATTACGTCTAAAAGGGATCCAAATGATAATCTAGTCTCCTTCAACGGAAGCAATCTTCCGAACAGGCCTTCCATTGATATGCTTGGTGTAACTATAAGTGACCAGCTCAGGTACGGGGGCTCCATCGAAGCTAGAGTAAAGTTGGCCTCTCAGAAGCTGGGCGTACTGTACAGGGCCCGCAGATACTTTAATAGTACTCAACTGCTCACCCTGTACAAATCGCAAGTGCGCCCTACTGTCGAATTTGGCAGCCATCTCTGGTCTGGAGCCCCAAAATACCTGAAAAAACCCTTGACTCTGTGCAGAAACGGGCGGTCCGTTTGATAGATTCCCCAATCTTAACAAACGGACTGCAATCTTTAGAGCGCAGGCGTCAGGTAGGTATGCTGTCCTTATTCTATCGGTATTACAATGGAAGATGCTCTGAAGAACTAGCGTCATTGATCCCTTCGGCACCGGTGCGTAGTCGGGATACACGCCAAACGCGCGCCCAACATTTGTACACGGTTGACACTTGTCACATGAGAACGGGTCGCTTCTACGATTCGTTCTTAAGTTCAACAGCTCGGCTGTGGAACGAACTGCCGGCCTCTGTGTTTCCTCCCTCCTACAACATGGGACTCTTCAAGACCCATGTTCACTCCTTCCTCTCCACAAAAGACCCTCCACACAGCATCCCCAAAGATGACATAGGCCCTGAGGGAAATTATTTTCTTCAGGGCCTCCTGTGTGGAGTAAATATAAAAAAAAAAAAATATTGAATTACTTGGCGTGTTGGAAACAAGCCGACTTAGCTCAGTGGTCAAGAGCACCTGACCGAACATCAGAAGGTGCGGGTGCAACCGGTGTGCATAAATGGATATCTGAAAAGGGGCGAAATTTCTTTAAGGAACATATGAACCTATATCACCAGTAAATAATTTAAATAACTTGTATATTACTAAACAATATATTTCTTTTTCATATTCATCATTAAAAAAAATATATTTTCACCACTAATATGTTTATTATACTCTAGTATTTATTACAAAAGATATTGTGACAATAATTCCACATTTGCGTACATATCCTTAGCCGTAGCTCAAACGTGGATTTACACAAAAATTGCCGATATATATCTATACACCTATGTTACCATAACACGCACATGCAAATCGCTCATCAAGATATAACTTATCCCTACTTTCTTACCAAATAGTACTTTCTTTGATTTTATATTGTATTTGTATACTTTTTTTAGAAATACACTTGTACTTAATGTACCTGTATTTCTACTACACTTTTAATTCTATTTTAATTACACAAATGTACTTGTATTTTTTCTTTTTTTTGATACATGTTCCTTGTATTATTTTTAATTTAATAATACGTATTTTCTTTGATATACTTTTTATATTATTTTTAATTTTTCTGTTTTCCACACCTATTTTTTATATTCATATATCTTGAACTTATGTAGATATTTTGCATTATTTTTAATTCTTTTATACTTCATACTTGTTTTAGATGTATAAATTATTTTATTTTATTTTTATATTATTTTGTTTTCATTCAACTTATTTTTAATTTGTATTATTATACTTAACATAAAATTGACCACTACAACACGGGCATGTGCCTAGTGTGGTGGCCAAAAATTTACCCGTTTACTGTAATGTATAAACCTTACTGAATAAAGAACATTAAAAAAAAAAAATTCCCGTCGGCGGCATTTATTTATACTAGGGAGATATTTTCAATTTATATTGATATTTCAGGCAACTAATTATTGCTTATAATAATTTGTTATTCTTTATGCTATGCATAAACCTTGTTTTATAAACATTAGTTTATTATTAAAACAAATAATGTACTATACCTGCTTATGTTTTTCATACTCAGTTTACTATGTTATGTACTGTACACGTGTCAAAACCTTCAAGAAGTGAATAAATAAATAATGAAAATTTTGTTATATCTTTTTTAATGTCTATAATTTTCACAGTGTATTTACCGAAAGGGTTATTTTTTAATTTCATAGCCACCCTCTATTTTCAGAAGGTTTCGAGAACCCATAAAACTTTCTATGGTGGAAAAGGTAAAGTACCTATCTAAGTGATGTCCTTCTGAAAGGGTAATTACAGAGACCCTTTTCATCCAATAAGTTATAATTTTAAAAAATTGGTTATAAAATCATTACCAACCGAAAATTGTTCGTTCTGTCATGCTGAAATAAAATCTCTCGAATGGTGAGCTGTGGCGAAATGAAATTAGAACAGTTTTTCAAAATAGAATTTCTTCATTTGCTTTATGTTTTCAGCTCACAAAGTAATTAATATAAATTTTGAAAGTGAACTATTAATTAAACTGTCAGATAATGAGATCTCGTAATAATTTTCATTTTTTTCGTTCTTTAACATCTATTTATATAAGGAAGATTATCTTAGGCGGGCTTGATGTTAATACAAAATCTACAGTTTTATTCCGAGAATGATGAAATTTTGCACACATACTCTTCAAAACAAGAAGAAGGTAATTGTTTTTATGAGATTTCTAAAAACCACCACATCCTCTTTTCCTACCCCTTATAGCAGAATTTTGATACTTCTTCTTTTTCATACTAAAATTACCGTCCACATCTGATTTCGAAAAATTCTACGTGAAGCACGGGCAACGCCAGGTACTTAAGCTCACACAATATAAACAAAATCGGTAAAAAAAATTCAAAACTCAGTCAGGAAATTATCAATATGAATATAATATTGAACACAGAAGCAGCTCATTCGAAGAGTAAAAAGTTTGTAAAAAAACAAAACATTTCCACTCTTCTTTAATCGAAACAAATGATAGTGTTTTTATACTGAGAAGAAATTTATGAACTCCTAGACAAAAAAAGGATTGAATGCGAAGCACACCGAAGAAGGTTTTTATCGATATTGAAACGTTTCTTTATACCACCCCTTCCGAGGCTAGGGGATGAAGAAGTAGGTTAATAGTTAGGGTTTATCTTCTTCCCCATTTCATGGTCCATAAAAATATACTTGTAAAATTATTACAGTTATTTTTCTAGGCAAGAAATCACATTTGATATTACTATGGTTGTATGATGTCTTCTCGTATTGTTTATTGCAAAGAATAAGGATGTTGTCGTAAGATGGTTGAGAGACGTTTGAAAGGTATATTAAATGAGCGCTGAGACAGAACAGTAAGAGCTTTAGCCAAGTAAAAATTGACCCTTATAAATTTTGTACGACTTATTTCTCTATTTGAAAGTAAGCTCTTTGTATTGCCTTCGTTAAGACCTCGCATTGACCAAATAAAGTACCTTTGCATTCCAAATTTTTAAAGATTTTAACATATTTCAAAACTAAAGTTCTTTTTGAAGATAATTTCTGAACATTTGCCGAGCCGTAAAAGTAAGTACTCGTATATGAAATTCGCGGGATCAAAAAAATCACAAGGTATTGTATTTAAAACACATCTGTTTTTGTTATTTTAAATGTTACATGTATGAAAAATATCTCAGTGTTTCTTTTAACGCTACTTAGGACATTTGTCGACAGCTCTTTTAAATAAGTCATGCTTTATTAAATATGTTCGCTAACGCCTATTAAATTATCCCTCCATTCAAATTAACATATCTCCCTTTCAAACTACATTCTTCTTCTTTTTAAACGCTTACTACAGAGTCTTTACATTAGGTACAACCATTCTCAATTATAATATTGCTTCAAACAAATATATTTTGTGCATATTTGAACTTGCTTTTTAGGGTAGAATATGCACTCAATATCACTGTAAAATGCTCGAAATGGCTTTAGCTTTGTTTACTAACCAAATCTGATATCCTAAGCACTTGTCGACATTCTATTTTCACTTCCACTATCTTTTTCCATCGTATTACACTCAAACTGGGAATGCTTTGTGTAGTGTTGTTATTTAATTGTATTTTTGATACCGCCCATCGGATGTCCGTAGAGTGTATAGATCGAAGTTATTATTATTAATTTAGTGTAGTTTTAAGGGTTTTCCACAGATGTCGGTAGTTACACTACCTGGCAGAGATAGCATGTCGGTTGTACCCGAATGGTTTCGAGCACAGCCGATGCTAGCCGATCCCTAGCTAGGTAGCTCACTTCCAGATGCTTTCCTCTTCAGAATTACTCTTGATAGGGCGGACATGTTTCAGATTCATTGTGATTATCTTACGATAATAAAGTACTCACAATCTTTGAAAACCAAATCACTTATTGGATACTCCCAATTTCAAGTGTATTTTATAACAAGAAAATAATTATACTGATAATTGGATCATTGCCTTTTACATTGAATGTTATTTAATAAGTTCAATACTAAATTCGTTAAAATCTCTAGCGATCACGTTATCAATGATGTATGATTTAATATTGTGTCGCAAATCGGAAGGTATAAATAAAATGAATCCGACGTTTTTTCTTAATTTTTCATGACGGGCGTTTTTTATCAAATTTTATCACTAAGTTGTACTGTCGATTTCTTTTATCATTTCAGTAATGAAAAAAAAACTGAAAACATATCTACCACAATAAGATTTTGGTGTGATACTTTTTGGCATAATTAACATCACAGAGTTGAGAGTTTTTAACAATTATATATATTTTTTGTTTTTTTATAGAAAGACAAACATTTCCGGGTTACTAATAACCTCACAATAATTGAAAATCTCCTACTACCAACAGGGTAAGCGGAAAATGTTGCTTGTGTTTTGATGGAGGACCTAGCCAGCCGAAGAATTGAACACACTGCGCCTGGGTGGGACCCAAACGAGATGTCAACTCAGCCACCAACCGGTTGAGCTTCAAGATTATGCATCGAGTCATATCAGGTTTTCCTCACGCAATCTGTACGTAAAGCAAGCCTTTTGACTCATTTTATTAAGAAAGAGAGCCACGGCACCAGCATAATATTTCCGTACGGCTCAAAGAGTCGACTTAATTGAATGACGGTTCAATTGAACGGGAGCTGTGATCTCAGAGCGTATGAGCAATTGAGCAATGAGAATACTGTGCTAGCTCGGTACGGCTCCATCATTACGGCTCCCCCGATACGACTCGCAGCTTATAAATCATCGCACGACTCTTGGTAATTGGTCGGACTGTCAACGTCATAACAAATAATACTTGGATAATTTTAATGGCGCTATTTATTTAAAATACCTCCTGAAAAAAAAGAGTAACCGTTCAATTGAGTCGTGTTATAGTTTTCCGGGAGCCGTACGAATACGTCTCATCAAGAAGAGCTAGCTCAATTGTGCGGCTCGCTCATGAACGACTCATCGCTACTATTTATAACTGTAATGCGTAGATATTATTTAATTTCAAATGTTTAAATGATGGACACCCTATTTATAGTGCGAGATTTGCTATTTGCTGGGACGGTTCATGGTCGTTAAATCACTGCCGTACCCCAGTATCACAGGGGGACCATCAGCTATCACACCAGAGGACGTTGACTGTAGATTATTTAAATCATTATTATAGCTTAAGGTTAACTTGTCTCTCCTTGAGGTGATCTCAAGTTTGAACGGCAGGTATACACGGTGGCAATAAATACAAACCTTCTAGAACTAAACATTTTTGCTGGGAAGGTGAAATAAGATGTGCAGAGTAAGAGTAGTACACAATAATTTGAAGTTAAATTTTGAACATATCTTAACTAAAACAAAAAAGTAACTAAATCTCTTGGTCACTTTTTATCATCATTTTCCTTTGAAATATCTTGATACATTGGTTCTTTCTGAAGATAAAAATACTATTTTTTTCACATTTATCATGTGCTCAGTAAGAAAGGATATAGAAAAATATGTGTAGAAATTTGGTTGACGCGGAGTAACCACTAGATATTGAATAAATTTAAATATTTTTTCGATAAAACCACGTGACTGAGCCAGAACTTTAAAAGTAAAAGTTGACAGCTGGTTCTATTGATCTCTGGTCTCTATTGCCCGGAGCTAGTGGAACTTACGTAAAATTTTCCTTATTTTATTCCTTTGGGACATTTTTTGAATATAATAATGAAAATGATTAAAACAGAAAAATTGTTTAGTCATAGGTGGTTGGCAAGTTTGAGCAGTTAGCCGTGACGGCGTGTACTCACAAAAACGGGCGGTGCGCTAAAAAATATAAATCTATCCTTAGGACAGTTACAAAAGAATACTAGCAATTATTTTGATGCCTATTTTGACCTGCTGGAATTATCCGTATACGAACTGTGAACTATCAAGAAATGAACAGTATTCTCAAGACTATGCTTTTTGCAGATGATGTAGTACTGATAGAAGAAAATCATTGTGATCTACAAAATAGCCTGGAAAGGTGGAGAAAGATCCTGGAGGATAATGGACTAAAAATTAGCAGGAAAAAGACGGAATATTTGTATTTACCATTTGAAGACCCAAATGCTGTAACTCCTTCGATGCAATTGGATGGAGTAACATTAGCCAACTGTGACTCATTTAAGTATCTGGGCTCACTCATCCACAGAGACGGAGGATGTGCAGCGGATGTCAACCATAGGATAGGAGTGGGATGGATGAAATTTAGATCCGTAACAGGAATTTCGTGCGACACGAAAATGCCAATAAAACTTAACGGAAAGACATACCAGACTATTGTTAGACCCGCGATAATGTATGGCTCCGAATGCTGGACTATGTACAACTCCTACTCTAGGCAACTCGAATCAGCAGAAATGCGAATGCTTAGATGGACGGCAGGAGTATCATTAAAAGATAAAATTAAAAGCTCACGCATTCGTGGTAGCCTGGGTGTCACTGACATAAACAGTAAGCTAGAGGAACGACAGTTAAGATGGTATGGGCACATAAGACGGAGACCACCAGACCACACAGTGAAGCAGGCAATGTCTATAGAGCTTCAAAGACAGTCATCCAGAGGTAGACCAAAGAACTCCTGGATGACCCAATGCTCCAAAATCCTACAAAGAAACGGCCTAGATGAAAGCGACACTCAGAACCGAAGAAGCTATAACCTGAGAACGAGAAGAGCCGACCCCAACAGCCTACCTAGGCAATGAGTTGGGATAGTGCTAGGAAGAAGAAGAAGAAGAACTGTGAACTATGGTAGTGCCATCTCCGCGAGACAAATAAATATATTGTGTCGTCGGGTATTTACTCCTCGCCGAAAAGTTTCGAAGCATCGATGAACGCAGCTCGTGTTTAGGAGAAATTTCAATACAATGGTAAACATCCAACCACCGCCTATTTATTTATTTATTTATTTATTACCGGACATCGTCCAAATTAAAAAATAATAACACGAATAAAGTAAAATGAAAAATACAGGAGTAGACAAAGGTACATGAAAGCAAAGACATATGGTAGATATAATATAAGAAAATAAAGTGACAAGTCGAATCAAGTCAAGAATACGCCGTGGGTCAGGACCACAGGACACTTATAATATTCCGTCACTTGTTTAGCGACTGGCAAAAATCATTCAGACTTATCCCAAAAAAGTTAAGGTTTTGACTTGAGTTGACCAGTCTACACATTCTGGACAATGGTGAATAATATCCATAATTTGTCGGATGATGGTTGAGGAAAAGCAGTTCATTATTTCTGAGTCTGTGAGAGGGGATATTGAAGGGAATGAGTTGCAGTAGAGTAGGTGAATCAATAATACCATTTATAATTTTGAAGAAGCAAATGAGGTCATTTCTTTCCCGACGGACTTCCAAAGGAGAGAGGTTTAGAGTTAGTTCAATTTCATCATATGAGTATTTGCCTTTTTCTAAACCTAGCTTCCTAGCAATCCCTCTTAAGAACCGATGTTGAACAGATTCAATGCGTCGAATGTGGACAGCATAAAAAGGAGACCAAATAACACAAGCATATTCAAGATGGGGGCGAACCAAGGAGCAGTAAAGAGATAATTTTAGATAATTGTGTTCCCCAGTGAGTGATATTTATTTTTTGTGGTATTTTAAATAGGTAAATAGTTATCCATGTCCTAAAACAATCCGTGTATAAATTAAATTTTTAATAAAGCACACATTTTTTTTTTTTCTTCGCCAAATATCTTCATTCAAATTCAATTGATGCATGGCCATTAATTATTGTAGATTCAAAATGAAGTTTTTTTATGTGAATACCACACAAGAGTCCCAACTGCTCCCAGCCGTCTGAAGCCAGTGAGACTATGGCGTTCCCAATTGGGGAAGGGGAAGGAGATGGGGAAGAGGGAGGTGGGGGAGTACCTGGCTATTCAGATTTGGTTACCAAATACGGCTAAAACCATTTCAAGAAACGTTTCAATACTGAATGGTCTTGCACCAAGGCGATGCTGAGAGTATCTTCCACTCTGGAACGTGCCGCCAGTATACAATATATATTTTTAATCGAATAAATTGTAAAATAACACAAATTAATCAAATAAATTTAACTTGCGCACGACAGGATTTGAACCCGCGACCTTCGGCTTGCGAGCCGAGAGCCGTCTTGAATTAAATAATTTGTTTAAATGACAAAATATTTAACTCATTCAACATTTCCTTGAATTTAACCTGCTGGCAACACGCAAAAAGAAAATAAAAATGTAGGTACACAACTTTACTATAAACAACTAAAGAAAAATAACATAACTTGCATCTGTTTGTATATGTCTATATATAGTTCAGCTGCCCGCGAGTTGCTTCAAATATTGTCTATCGCGGCGCACAAACTTGTGAGATTGTGTTGTTTTGGTTTTTTGTATGAAATATTTTGTGCTGATTCAATAACGCACATCATGGTAATATCGAGTTGTTCTTTGACCGTATTTTTTGATCGTGTCGATTTTAGATACAGAATTTTAATAGCGCGCTGTTTATAATGTACTAATATAATTATAATGTAATATATCACCTCTTTAATGGGGAGTCCACTTCACAAAAGCACTTGAGAGAAAACCATCACTGTTTTCAAATACAAACTTGACTTCTCTTCGCTACAAGAAGTGGCAACCCAGCTACCACTAACTAAGTAGTTCCCATGTTTATGAGTTAGTTCACTCAGCAAATTTTACGCTGCATTACAACAAAACTAGACGGCTTAGGACTAAAGAGTGTCCTAGACTTTGGGGTCGGCAGAGGTGTAGAGGTGGAGAAGTGGAGAGGTTAGGAGTGTCGCACTGTTGGCTACATTAGGTGTCAGAAGTTAGACTAACTCTAGTGGGCATAAGAGGCACTTTAGGATTTCAATGAACTCAGCTTTTGTAGTAAAAACGTATTTTCATGTCATTACTCGCAAATTTCTAAAGTAAAACGTATGAATATTTTTTGTACAAATTACGCTCGTTACAAGTTTTAGGCTGAACAAAATTGATTCAAATGTTGACTCAAATGAAAAAAAAACAAATACAATAATTTGATTTATTTTACATTTTGGTGAGCTGCATCAAAAAAAGTAAAAATTATTGTTTTCATGAAAAATTTAATTATTTTTTAGTTAAAAGTGAGTTAAATGTTTTATTCCCGTGAAAATTATCCCTATAGTTATATGTTCAATCAGAAATCTGTTCTTGTACCTTCTTATAGAAATTGTTGGAATTACACATGGTGAATATAACTGGAGATTAAATTTATTACTCTATTTTAATGTTCATAGGTGGTAAGTTTAATGTTTTGTTGCGGTTTATTATTGTTTATAAAATGTATATACATGACAATAATTTGTTTATAAATTATAGTTACATAAAATCACCGCTTGTTTTAAACTAGAATTTGTAGGTATTTGCTTAAGAATATCATATTTATACCATAAAATTAAATAATCCTGAAAACTGGACCAGTTCAAACTATTCATTAGAAAATATTATATTTTATGATCTTTAATTATTATAGACGGTAGGTCCATTCCAAAAATTACCATAAAATACGGGCAACGAACATTCACTTATTTTGTACCTTCTGTATTTAATAAGATGCCATTGCACATAAAAAGCGAAACTAATTGCACCAACTAAAAAAAAAATGCTGAAAAAATGTTTAAAAAGATCAAGATTTTAATACTGACATTTTTTCTAAGTATCTATACGTTAGGATCAATTTTTAATGTATGTAATATGATTTTATAAATATGTAAATGAGTTAGTGGATGCCTATGAGTACGCTGTGTGCCGTTGAGTGAATGTATGCCTATGAGTGTGTTTAAGTATGTAGTGTGCCTTTGAGTGTGTGTATGCCTATGAGTGTGTTTAAGTATGTAGTGTGCCTTTGAGTGTGTGTATGCCTATGAGTGTGTTTAAGTATGTTGTGTACCTTTGAGTGTGTGTATGCCTATGAGTGTGTTTAAGTATGTAGGGTGCCTTTGAGTGTGTGTATGCCTATGAGTGTGTTTAAGTATGTTGTGTGCCTTTGAGTATGTGTATGCCTATGAGTGTGTTTAAGTATGTAGTGTGCCTTTGAGTATGTGTATGCCTATGAGTGTGTTTAAGTATGTAGTGTGCCTTTGAGTGTGTGTATGCCTATGAGTGTGTTTAAGTATGTTGTGAGTGTTTGTGTGTATGTGTGTGTGTCTATATGTACGCGCATTGAGCAGTTTAAATTATTGACATGATGCCACGTTTGAATTTGGGCAGTGAATCATGAATTATGAATAATAATAAATAAATGAAAATCTCTTAGTTTAGAAAATTGGATTACATACACACTAACTTAAATGAGATTCGAAACTGTGCTAAATTAATAAAGTAGATTTTAACAAGGTCTATGGTGTATTGTTCAGGTACCAAAAAGGACTAGGAACAATAAAGTGTGTATTATTTGGCTTTCTCCTGTAACTTTTGATGAAAGCAAGAAGTGAATCTCTACTTTGGGAGAGACTTTGAACAAGAACACCCTGGAGATAATCGAAGATAGCGGCATAAAGAGGTTAGAATATTCAAGTGGTGATGGTTGACGCTGGGGCAGCATTAAATGGAGATGAGTTTGTCCTTAGGCAAGCTCGTTTCTGTGCCTGTACTTCCTCACAGGTTTCCCGAAAAAACTGCCCGGCGTTATAATTAGACTTTGTTTAAGACACACATAAATAATAAAAAAAAATGAACAACTTTTTAACAAAATTAGTTGCAAGATCATATTGTTAATTCAGAATTGGAATTATGAGATCGACAAAATGACGTATGATAATTAGGTTTTAATGGTTGAGTGGTTAAAGACGTTGTCCCGCTAAGACATAAATTCTGGGTTCGATTCCCAATTGAGACCGTTATCTTTTTTGTTTTTCAGTGTCTTGTTCTGTTTCTTGTTTCGTTTATATTTATTAGTATTATCTTCTTCTTCAATGACTAAAATTTAAACTTAAGTATTAAACATTTGATTATTTAATATTTCCACGTGTAGTTCCGTCCGTGTTAATAATACTGGTAAGAGAAAACAAACCTGTCTAATTTTGTTCTGACTCTGTTTTACGGACGAAATAAGTTTTCAATGTGTCGAAGACGAAACAAATTATGTAGAAAAAAATCACTACGCCGAAAAAAATCACTACGTCGAAAATGAAAACGTTAATGTATGTATTCCTTTCCGTTACAGGAACTTATCAAAAATTTTTTTGGCAATCAATCAAGTTGAGAAAAGTTTTTTCTAAAGGTAAAGATGAATCGAAAAACATTCGGGTTTTACCAACCAATAACTAGTTAAAGCTAAGTGATTAAAAGGAAATAATATTTACTTACAGTGCGAAGTTAGTAGCCAAAGTTTTAATTTTTATATCCCGTGTTTGTCCAATTAAAACCGTTGAAAAATTATACCAAAGAGGAAAAAACTAATTTTAAACTGGGTAATGAGTTTTCTGTGTTACTGGCATAATATAAATAAAATATTCGGTTGGTAAATAATTTATTTGAATTGATATGTAAATATTCTGTTTTCAGAAATTTTAAATTATTAAAATAAAATCTAATACCAACCTAAGATTAAATTTACACCATTAATATTAATTTAAAACCAGCGCTTGTTTGCTGTTTTTTTTTTCAATTAATCACAAAAATCCATTCAAATTTGCAGGCTTTCGTTATATTTAACAATGCCATCCACTGACCGAAAGCATGAGTGGGGCTAATCTTAGACCACCGATATAATATATCATATTAATCTTAACACACATGTTCACAAAGACAATATTCGTAAATCAAAGTTTGAAATTATCAAAATATCACAACCATTCGCACTTTTTTTTAACATTTATATAAACTAATGCTTGACGTGGATATATTATTACGACTTTCTAAAAATCCCAATAAGAAAACGAAATTAAATAAAATACTTCACTTCGTAATTTGTTAATACATCTTTTGAGTCTTTATTTTACTCGTTACTTGTTTAAAAATAAATTAATATTAAGTACGGTGACGTGGTAGTTCGCACCACGTACAGGTCAGAGAAAAGGATGGATCTTCTCTTTGCTGAATGAATACCTGTGATTCCTGCAGAATTGCAGTGCCCCACATCAAAAATAAAGTATTACGCACTATTGTACTCACCAGCTTTGGTTATATTGATGTGTTAAGTAAAACCGGCACTCTGAAGATGTTGAGATAAATTGGATCATAAGTTACGTTAAAACACTGAACAAGCACACGGCGATCAACACTTGCAATGATAATGTTTTTCCACATCGTTTATGGTGAACCATATCAGTAGTTACTGATGTAGAGCTTTCAATATGTACATTTAACGGGTTTTAACTCGTTGAATTTTCACTTCGTGAGAAGGTCCGAAGACGTTATAGACTCCTTGTCGCACGGCGACTCGTACAGGTTCAAATCCTGGCTCTTTGATTGGCGAGGAACAGAACAAAGCTAGCGTGAACCAATAGCGTTACGAAACAAATTATGTATTCTTATTTCAAAGTAATGAATGTTCTTCAGGTTGCAGCAGTTTCAACTCCAAAATAAAGTTTTTTTTACTGTTTTTGAGACATATATAGTTACTGGCTGTTGCATTAATTGAAAAACATAAGCTTAAAATAATAGGTATTGATTGATTGATGAGATAGTTCATCATTTACACTTTTGAAAATCTTTCTGTCTAAAGTTCGGCCCCGTGTAATAATAATGAATATTAAATAACAATTTTTGAAAGCTTAGCACAAATGTAATTAATCGCTTCAATATAAATCCCGAAAATAAAGGATCATTATTAATTATTAAGCTAAATAATGATATCTTTGATGGATTTGTGCGAAAAATCTTAGTAAGCTAAAAATATCCCAGCGGGCTTTTAAAAATGATCCGATGATAAAAAGAATTCAGGGAAAATACTTCAGATAGAAAATTACATTAACGCTTCAAAAATCAAATTACGAAATAACCGTAAAATTATATTGTTAAGTAAAACGGTTTTACTTGGTAATAAAATGACGCATTGATGGATTATACTGAAATAATTTTTAATGACCAGAATAACGTTGTGATATTTTATTTTTCGTAAAGATTTTTTCACAGGCTATTTGGTAGCAAAACACGTTAGGTATTTTAATGGTAGAAGACACTCTCAGTATCGCCCTGGTAAAATAACACATACAGATTTGAAACATTGCTCAAATGTCTTTTGTCGTGTTTGGTGACTGGATCTGAATAGCTAGGTTTTTATCCTTCTCTTTTCATTCCCTACTCCCTTCAGCCTCACAGCATACCCCAATTGGGGATATCATAGTCCCAATAGCTCTGGACAGTCGGACGCAGTTGCGCGGTATGTAGATAAAACAATTGGATAAGTGACATATTAGTATGTACACCTGTTCTTGTAATGATATGTATACAATGTGCCCAGAAATAAAGTGCATTATCTTTGGGAGGTGATTCTAAAAGTTAGTATAAGTAAAAGGGTAATTTATTTGTTTCGAAATTCCAGCGTTTTAATGTAGTATTCGGGTTAAAAAGTTGAATTGTTTCTGTGAAAAAAATGCATTTTCGAAAAAGTTAATTATCTCTTTTATTTCTACCATCACGTAGAATTACCTCCTGAAGTAACTTATATTTATTATATAAGTAAGTTAGCACACCAGCGCTGCAAAAAACTTTCAACAACTTGCAACAAACCACAACTAATTTAAAATAGCTGCGGTAAAGAAAATTTCTTGAATTATGAATACATCTACGTGAATTGGATAACGTTAACTAGTTTATTTGAATTCTAAGTATGGCACGATTAAAAAAATATTATCTAAAAGGGCAATAATTTTTATCGTGGCAAAACTTAAAGTTTAAAAGAGTAGATTGAAATAATAATCTACACAATTTTAACTTATTTTATTTTGAGTTCATCTCTAAAATTATGATAATGCTGATGGCACAGTTTGATTACATATTATTTGAGAAAAAAACATAAATACTAGCATTTCCAGTGACACGTGTTCCAAATGATGTCCTCTTTTTTTTATTCGGTACAATATTTTTTACATTTCAAAGTTTTCCAGTAATGTTGGCCTCACTGGGTGGCTTGCCCGTGCTGAATTCTGCGTTCGAACTCTATCTAAATTTCTCTAATAAACCATAAATAGTATTAATCTCAAGTGATCTCCCAGGAAAGTAAGTTTCTGTATAACGCCTGTACATCATATAAATTAAAACTAAAATATGTACATTTTAACCGCCAAACTCCGCCAACACGTTGGTGACCGCAGCCTACAAGCACCAAGCGCCACTCCTGAGTGAGCGCTGGGCCCAAAGATATTAGAAGAACGAGATATATGCTATGTTGGCCGCCGGACCGTAGCCGTAGTACTACCTAATTAGGGTACTTTGAACGGTATCGGGACGTGTACGCACAGAAATCTGTTCTATGTATTAGTGCGGATACCTTAGCGCAAGCGAAGGTGTGCAGTAGTATTGGTGAACAAAACCGGCGACACTCGGCAAAACAATTCCACTCAGTACGAACTGCGCATAGCACATCTCGTTCTTCTAATATCTTTGGCTGGGCCCAAGCGCACTCAAGACCACACCCTGCATAGTTGTCCTTATTTGTTAATTTATTATATGTATTATACAAAAAAAATGTATATCTAAATGGGAAGTGTGGGATTGCACTAACCTCCCCACATTCTGGAATAAAATATTATTATTATTATTAACGCAGCATAACTTTCACTGATCAAATGCATTTAACATATGGATTTGTATTGATGATCGACGAACCGGTGGATGCAATCTGTTGTTAAGGAACGTAGTTGACTTATTTTAAACAGTATTTCCTTACATAATTCGCAGTAAAAAATGTAAATGGAAATTTGTTCTCCGGTGACATTTGAGAAGTATTTTTTTTAATTTTAAGCATAAAAAATCAGTAGGTTTTAGACAGTTGGGGTCAAGGTCAAAAGACAGTGGGGTTGTGCGGTTACTCAACTGAGTTACTCAACTTATGAGATACATCAAAACAATGTGTTACGGAATTGTATATTTTTAAAAGGTCTACAGAAAAGTCTACGAAGGTATATGTCTATCACCTAAGGATAACCACCAGCTACGCCAGGCATACGTGCGCTAGTTTTTAATAAATCTAAACTTTCGAAATTACTATACTTTCGAAACTTTCTTACTTTCGAAATAACTCGAATTAGTTAACCGTGTAGTATTGCTTGATCGAACTAAAATAAGATTCGTTCTCGACATAAACAAATGAATAGTTATATCTTTATATGATGGAGAACCAGCCATGGGGGAGTAATGTGTAATTTCATCCAAGGATCCAGCATTTTATATTTAAAAAAAATATTCCGGAAAAATCTTTAATAATGGGGTTTATCGTGCACTCGTGCACTCAAGCACCAAGCACGTTCAATTAATTTCATTATTTACGGTCAGTGAATAAAAGGTTACTCTTGCCTTTTCTTGGGCGAATTTAGTTAGTTAGCTAAAAAATAATCGGAAACATCTTTTCTTCACTTTTGATTACAAACATTACTTTTAATTAACCCATACATGTATAGCGTAAACACTCCCGTGTATAAACTTAGAGAATGGTGAAGAAAATAAGGTACGCGATCATTTTTTTTTCATGTAAAAGACCATTCCAATGTAACTCTTAACAAAGAGAAATGGTCCTAGAGTCCAAAACAAATAATTGAGTAGATGAAAACATTGCGTGGTCTTATGGGGGTTAAAGCTAGTATCCTATTTACAGGAATTTTGTATAATAGTAATCTCTACACTTTTAAACTAATTTTCAAATCTCGAAAAAACATTTATTTACGGAATACGTCGTTTACCTTGGATACGACGTGTGATTAATAAACTCGTTCTTACATTTTATAATATCTTTGATATTAGTGTTAGAGCTTACCCATATATAGCATTATAAAGCACTTATTTGAACTGCTACTGTAGTTAGTTGCAGCCTAGGGGTTAAAATAACACTCACAGATAAAAAGTGCGTGTTTAAACAAGTTTCTTATACGAAGGGGTTAATACTGGGATACCAAAAAATAATATGTAAGACAATGAAGAAAGATGTTTAAAAAAACGAGCTTTGCCGCAAACGTATTTATGGCCAGAGTGTTGTAACCTTTGCGAAAAGGCAACACACAAATCGTTTAAGCAACAAATGAGAGTACTGAAGTAACTTGATGTTTTGCTTGGTCGTTTTTGTTTCAGCTAATGTTTATCTGTTTGGGACACAGAACAGACAATTCCAAGAAGTGATGTATTTAAACGGATTGGCACTTCAATCAGTTCTTTGTTAAATTCAAAAAGTTTGTTAAGAAGTTTGTATTGACAGATGATAATATTTTTCATTATTGTCCTTTATTAAATAATAAGATTTTATAGTCCCATTTGTTAAAAAATAAATGTCACCCTAGCTGTCTTTATTTAATTCTTAAGAGAAGACAAACAAGCCCGGGTTACGAATAACCTGACAATATTTGAAATTCTCCTACTACCACCACAGTAAACGAAAAATGTTGCTTGTGTTGTGATGGAGGAATTAGCCAGCCCATGGGACCCAAACGCGATGTCAACTCAGCCACTGACCGGTCAATTATTATTATTTACTTTATTTTTTCTTGGGAATGATGATTGGTGATTAGTTATGGTAAATATTGTTACAATCTGGCTAATCATTTGACATATTTTTTTCATTCTTTTGAAAAATTTTATGTTAGTGATTACTATATGTTAGTGTTTGCTTTATATTTGTTATAACTTTATGTTTTTTATTACTTTATATTTGTGATTACTTTATGTTAGTGTTTGCTTTATGTTTGGGATTACTTTATGTTTTATGACAATTCATGTTTGTGATTACTTTATGTTCGTGTTTACTTTATGTTTGTGATTTCTTTATGTTTGTGATAAATTTATGTTTGTGATTACTTTAAGTTTGTGAGTACTTTATATTTGTGATTACTTTAAGTTTGTGATTACTTTATGTTTGTGATTACTTACTCCTAGGGAGGTTGATTTTTATGAGAAATAAAATGATTTATGTACATTTAGATGCAATAAATAATTGAGTCAATGTGTTTATTAAGTATAAGTTTGTTATGAATGTAAATGCCGAGGATTTTACATTGTATTTGATTGTATTTTGATCTAATTGATAGGTATTCTGTAAAATACCAAAGTTTTGTCACGATATCCGAACATTTTTTCTCCGTATGACAGGTTTGTTGTTGAGTGGATAAGAGTATTGAATAACATTTTCGTTTCTGGAGAAAGTTAAAGTCTGACATTTAGAAACGTTGTATAAACGAAAGAAAGAATTTCTACCCTGAAAATGTTTGATCAAATTCAAAGTAAGAAAACGTCCACAGTTCACTTCTATCGGTTTATGTCTTCAGTGGTTTAGGAACACACGACCTGACAAGGGGTCGTTGTGGCGTCTTGTGTTGGTTTATTTTCCTGTTTCGGTCAGAATAACCACTAAAAAATAGGCCATAAAGATCAGATGTGAGGCCGTATTATTTAATATGAACATTCACACACGTACCGACAAACTAGGTTAAAACGAGCAAAACAAAGTAATATTTAGGTCGTCACACGTGTAATGTCTTTGCCTATTGTATAATATAACCTTCTGTTTTAAGATCTTACTGTGATGGTATTGGGATGGTGGAATATTACTCAATATAATGCAATGAACACAACGTACTTTGGAAGACAGGTGATAGTGAAGATACACTGGACAACCCTCTCGTAAACCAACACTGTTGTTTACTTTTAAATTTAAGATGTTACAGTAATATTAGGATTGCGGAATAATTGTCAATATACTGTAATTAACACAATGTCGGATGAAAAGTGTTGATAAAAAGACACTGGAAAAACTCGCATCCCCTTATTCACCTACCTAAATTGTTTTCTCTCTATAGGTTGTCTGCTTTTAACATTTAAAATCTTACGGTGATATTCTATAGGGTTTTCTAATAAGAGGTGTTATTTTGAATAGCCCGCTATTTCGGTAGATGTTACTTTTGAAGCTGCAATTTTTTAATATTTGACAAGTAAAAACTACGCCATTATTAAAAATGGAACAATATACGCTTCAACAACGCATTGAAAAAATTAAAATTCACTTGAGTGAATCAAATGCAAATCATCTTGAGTGATGAGGCCCATTTCCCCCTCGGTGGCCTCGTCAACAAGCAAAATTGTCGGGGCTCGGAAAACCCAAGAGTTATTGTTGAAATGTTACTCTTTATTCTCAACGTGTGACTGTTTGGTGCGGTTTATGGTCCGGCGGAGTCATTGGACCTTACTTTTTCAAAAATGAGGCTGGAGCAACAGTTACGGTGAATGGATTGCGCTATCGGGAGATGATTAATGATTTTTTATAGCTGGAATTGGATAGTATTGATCTGGACAACGTTTACATTCAACAAGACAGCGCTACGTGCCACACAAGCAACTAAACCATTGATCTTTTACGATTGAATATCAAAATAACACCTCTTATTGGAAAACCCCTTATTTGTCAATATACTGACAATTCAAGACCGTCTTGCATAACAGTAACAAATGCAAATATGAAATCAGTAGGTATCCTGAAACAAACAGGTTTTTTTCTCAATTCACGGAAATTCGGATTAGAAAGTGAAATAAAAATCTAGTCAGTTTTGCGTAATATATTCACGAGATTCAGGAAATATGGTAATTTTCAAACCAGACGCCGAAACATTACGGAAACCCGCGGTGCCAACATTACACGGCACGACATTATTGCTGAATTTAGTGAGGGACGCGTGTTTAATGTTGATGAAGAAAGCGGCAAAAATAACCCCTAAATTGTTTCGAGTTTCCGCCGCCAGATGTCGGCGTGTTAACACCGCGGGCCATCACTCATTTCGACTTTGTTAATTTGGTAGTCTCTCACTAGATCTCTGTTACGCGAGTGAAAATAATATTAATAAATCGTTGTCTGGAAGCATCATAAACATACCTTTATTGGTGAACAACTACCAACTCTGAATAAATGTTAAGTTGAAACAACAAATTAGAATCGTCGACAAATTTAATAAAGCAGAATTATAATTTTGTTTCTGTTGCAAAATGGCCATGTTTTGCAAACTTAAAATAGCAAAATTAACTATGTGAATATATTTCATACATTTTTGAATATGTATCATAAAATTCATATATTTTTTAATTGTTTTATTACTGTTTTATGCATCTATGGGGTTTTACATTAGGTACATATGGTTACAGTTTTTGACACAGGGGTTCGTAATACTCAATGTAACAGTATAAAGAAATGGCTGGATGATAACTTACCGAGTCTTAATGTAGAAACAACATCACATATGACTTTTTAAATTAGTTATAGTGCATAGTCGTTTATGTATGAGAGGTGTATGTTAGGAAGATTAGATTTCTGAAGAAAGCTTCAGATGTCAAATATCTGGGAATCACTAATTAAGAAAGTAATTTGAAAATAAGTATTTTAATTTAGTGTTAAAATAATTACGGAACTCACTTACATATTTACACGATTGAGAAATATTCTTAAATTTACAAATATTAAAATGGTTTTCTTTGCTCTGGTACAGTCGGTGTTGCAAAATGGTGTGATTGCATGGCGAAGCATTTAGAAGACTTACTTGTATACCATAGAAATTACACAAACATGATTATTGAGGTTATTATTAATAAAGCGAGAGATTTTTCAAACAGTGACATTTTTGAGAAATTTAAGGTCTTACCGGTTGTAAAACTTTTTTGAAAAAAAAAACCTATTTTAAAAGTTTTTAAAGAATTTTAGTGATTTGTTTTTGGGGTATTATGCCGTGTTGCGCGACCTCATTCATTAACTAACGTTTCAGACAGCATTACAGTGTCCATCAACAGGGTAGATGTGTAAGATTACAATGCATATATACACTGCATAGAATACACTGCAATGCTGTCCGAAACGTTGCCTATAGAAGAAGGTAGCGCAACACGGCATTATACCCCAAAAACAAATCACTTTAATACTTTTGGTCGTGAAAATCTAAAATCATACCGTTTTAAAAAATCCTTACTGTCTTAAACGCGAAGTGTAAGACTTAGAACATCATGGTATACATAATCGTACGTACCCAGATGCAACCCGACAGTTGCACAACACCACTACAAATACCTACGACCAAAATGATTTAACGATTTACCGAATAAAAAGTCATAAGAGCTAGTTAAAATAAAATAAAAAAAACTAATTGTAACAAAATAAAATGTAGCTAAAATTAATAAAGACACGTTGGTCGCCATTGTAACAGATTATTGCGTCAACTTAAATTCACCACGTTGAACGGCATTGTAACATATTAGGTTTACTATCAGAAAGGATTGCTTTGTTATTGAATAAAAGAAAGATGAAGTTAACAACATTTATTTAATAACAAATAGAAACATGAGACTCTCAAATTAGCATGGATTACATTATCTCAAGGTATGTGCCGAGAAACGAAGATCACTTGCACGGTTGGAATTTATGGTAGTAATTTATGAGTTAAATTTGTGACAACCGATTACAAAGAATATTGTCTGACCTGTTTCTCTAAAGGCGCCATACAGCTCTTAGATAAGAACTGTAAATTTTTTAAAGGTTTACACGATAACCAGCGATTTTACATCAGCTAGCTAATCAGCCATCAAAATCTACCGTAATGTCTGTCGAATGGAGCAGTCGCTCGAATCCTTCCCGTTTTCCTGTGTTAGCTCCAAGGCCGCCGCGCGCCCGTTTGGTACTCCTTGACCGGAGATCGTCAGACGCGAAGTTCTGAGATCAACCATAGACCGAGAGGAAACCCATACCCATAGAGGAAAGCTCTATCTGTAGATAGAGTTGTGGGAAGAATTACCTTAAATGAAGCGGGGCGAAAGTGAACTGCTACAAACTTATGGTACATTTTTATCAACACCTGATTGATATTTTACCGATGATATTCAGAAATATTATTTTATCCTATTTGCTATTTTATGTGTATTTTACTGTCCAATATTTGTAATACTTTAGATGATTATTGATAATTTGTTGCTTTTGTTTATTATTTCAATTAAAATAATCAATGGTGTCATATGGTTTACAATAAATAAAATAATCTTAAATTATCAGAAATAATATTTTGACAAGAAATATATGTTTAGGTATGTTTTTAAAACCGAAATCGTTATGTTAAAAAGGCCGAAATTATTTGTATTATTCTTTTGCTAAACGATGTAGGTCAGAAATCATACGGAATTTTTACTGTTTTTTCGTGAATTAGGCGGCGTTGACGTCACGCCGGGCAACTTTGGTGACAGTCTGTCAGCCAGTGACGGTTTTTATGCCACAATGACGTTGTAGCCAGTTGGAACCGTTTCGGAATGGGTGGTTTTTAAATTCAATAATTCTGAATAAAAACTATAAAAGTACACACTTTTAGTACAATAATCAGAATCAGACAAATAAATCATCCACACATTTTGAACGGTATTCCTACAGTGTGAAATACCACATTGGCGAAGTTTGCTATGCAATTCGTTCGTGACCAGTGAAAATGAAATAGGTCTTTATGCCTAGTGTATCATGTAGGTACTATTATATTATAAGTAGACATTTAATTTAATTCGCCGATCTTCACGTGCATTTATTTTTAAGGTATTTAGTACAATAGTGTTCTTTATTTATTCTTTGGGAATTGATGAATAAATCGTAAAAACTTTCACTGAATTATTTCGACATTTTTTAAAGTGAATTCAATGGTGAGGTTATTGAACAACGGAATTATACTCTAATTGGCTACGAACTAGTGAGATAATTAAATACGTACAAAGTACCGCCGCCCCGGGAACCATTTATTGGATAAACAACACCTCTGCCATCGGTCGCCCAAAGTGTTTCTCAACGTTTGGCGAGGTTTCATGGGGTTAGGTTTTTCTAGGTTTTTATCGATGAGGTAGAGCATTTGACCTCTTCAATTGGACTCTCTCGACTCATCGCCTCACGCCACAGAGGGAGGGATATATTGATATGGTTGTCACTACTGGACAACATCTACCCAACGCTTATATCTTTTACGTTCCCAGAACTTCTTCTCGTTCCCTTGTTTAAAAAAAACCTTCCACAAAGCATCCCAAAAGATGAAATAGGCTCTGAGGGAAATTATTTACAGCCTCTTGTATGGGGTTGATATAAAGTGAATTAATATCGAAAAATCAGTGTTAAATGTTGTTCAAAGTCAGGTAGTAATTTTCATGAACCACTTAGATCTCACTACTTTGTGAAAACTTCTCTTTTCCTCATCATTAATTTGCCAATTTCAAAAATATCAACGCATTCAATTATTGAAGGGGTCGATTAGTTGACAAAGAAAAATCAACAAAGGATTTTAAACACTTAGAACTAATATAAAAGAATTGTACTCAAATGGCGTAACAACTCGCGATGAACCGTTCTCATCTTTCAAAGAAATGCTTCTCAAAAAGAGACAGAAAAGTGTGAAAGAAAATAATTAAAATCTACTTCCATTCGAGGTTTTAATTACTTAAAGAATGCGACTGAGAAGCTCTGACATAGAATGAACTAGACTTTTCGTGGAAATGAGAGTGTGACGGCCTCTGTAGCCTAGTTGTTAACACAGTTGAGTAGGAAGCTTGGTGATGTGACTCACGTTATGATCACTCTAGCGATGATCTATGGCAAGCGATATTTATAAATATATAAATTAGTGGAGTTATTTAATTAATGTCATTCCTCAAAATATGAACATGGAAACATTTGAAACTGCTTACTGCGGTTAAACACAATAAATCCACCTAGATTTCGCCGTTATGCAAGCGATCGCTCAAAACGTTTTTAAAAACATGCCATAATACGCCAATAATCATTCGAGAGGAAAATAGAAAACAATATATGAAAACATAATATTAGAAAACACGACCTTCGTAGCATCGAGGGTTTCATCCCAGAGTTTTGTAAAAAATGGTTAACATTTTAGTGAATTGTTTTTGGGGTATTATGCCGTGTTTTTCTACCTCATTCTTAAGCCAACGTTTCGGACAGCATTGCAGTCTCCATCATCAGGTCAGATGTGTAATTTAAAAGTAAGTATATTACACATTTAATGTAATATATACAGCAGTATAGCGTATACGTATAGCAGTCGCACATCGCACGGAACGTACACGTCTCTACATCGCGCCAAATTTTTTAAAATTACTACGCGTTTTAGAGCTTAAATATGAGTGATTCCTTGCTCCATGAATTAAGGAGCATTGTGCTTCAGCAAAGCAAAATGATTAATGAACTATTGACTCGTGTGAAATGCGTGGAGGCAATTTTGAATCGGCAAGTGTCAAACGTGAATTTTGTGAACAACGGCGAAGATACAAAACTACCTACAACACCTGAGTCTACCGTCCGCCACAGAGCGGGCGCTACAGCCTACGCCACGGTCCCCCCGCCGCACGCAGCCCCCCGCAATGCTCCCGCTGACCCGCCGACCGACGCAGTGACCAAAGAACGTATACGGACTAGAGCGGCTACCAAAATAATTCAAAGCCAACTCGCGGCTACCTCTGCAAGTGGCGCCCTCGCAAAGGAAACGGAATTATCGGAATTAGAGTTGAATCCAGCTACAGAGCTCGAATCGGAATCAGCTCTTTCTAATAAAAAAGAATGGGTGGTTATCAAACGCAAAAAACGTCAACAGACAGCGAGGAACCTGATCGTCGGTAACTCTCAGATCACCTCCAATGTGAAAGTAGTTCCAAGGATCAAGAATATAATTATATCTAGGATTGAAAAGGATACTACAGTGGATCACATACGTGAGCATTTAGAGGTGAATAAAATTACGGGTTGTGAAATTCAAAAATTCGTCGCACACTCTCAGGAATACGCTGCATTCCGAATCGGAATAAAGGAGGAATTGTATGAAAAGCTCCTGCAGGAAGACTTGTGGCCACGAGGAGTGCCGGTACGACACTACAGGTACTTTAAACCGCGAGAAACTACTGCGACGCCGCAAACTGCATCTCACCAAGATAAGGAACCGAGCGCCCGGAAGTGACTAGATGGCGATGATGATGTCACTCATTCGTCTCTCTACTACCAGAATGCCCGTGGACTCAGGTCGAAATCGCAGGACTTCCTAATGAGCGTGCTAGGGCAAGAGACCGACATCATTGTAATTACAGAAACCTGGCTGAACAATAGTGTATATAATGCACAGCTGTTTGATGAGCGCTATGAAATACACAGAAGAGACCGTCACACAGGACAGACAAGAGGAGGAGGAGTACTGGTCGCCTTGCGGCGGAATAACGATAACGATGGACCTCGTGCCGAGAGACTTCAACATCTCGAGACTGACGGAGAAAATATGTGGCTGAAAATTAATTTAAATGGATTGAAAATATACACATGTATTGTTTACATTCCACCGGCATCACCTGTTGAAAGGTATACTAGCCTATTTGAAAATATTATCTCAAATCACAAATTACTAAATAACAAAAAAATACTGCTAATAGGTGATTTTAATTTCTACTCGTGTTTAAATTTCAAAAACACTACTTCTGAATTTTCGTATGTATTGGATTTGTTTCAAATGTCAAACAAAAACTTTGTATTAAATTCGAAAGGACGTTCATTAGACTTAATTGTGAGTAACTTTGATTTGAATGTGTGCAAGTCTATTTCTTCGCTAGTTAGCGAAGATCCTTACCATCCATCACTGGACGTAGAGTTTCTTTATATGAAAAAAAAATGTAAAAATGAACCAGTTAATGATAACAATAAATTTATGAGTAAAATGCGCGGGTGGAAATTCGAAAATGGCAATTTTAAACAGATTTATAATCACTTACAATCGCACGATTGGCAACTTTTGATGAATTTTGATAACGTTAATTTAGCCGTAGACTATTTCTATTCTACTATTTATAATTACTTCGATATGTGCTTCAAAAGGAAACGCATTCCGAAGAATGAAAGAAAGTATCCTCAATGGTTTTCCAATGAAATTATTAGTGATATAAAGCGAAAGTTCAGACATTTTAGAAAATGGAAGAAAACTGGACTAGTAAGAGAACGTGAAATGTTTTGTTGTCTTAGAGCTAAAGTTAAACGCAGTATGCAATTGGCCCATACAAATTACATTAATATCATTGAAAAAAACATCAAATCTGATCCCAAGTCGTTCTGGAAATATGTCTCATCCAAAAGAAGTGATGGTGGGTTTGTCGACCATGTCACTTGGAATGGACAATCACACTCGGGAATTGATATTCCCGAAGCATTTGCGGACTATTTTAAATCGGTTTACAGTCAGCAAGTTACGGATTTAAGTTCATTTAAACCGGGGAATTATACATCATCAGCAGCGCAGAATGTTGATATTCCTAATATCACAAAATCTGATATGTTAGCTGCAGTTAAAAAACTCAAAGCGAAAACGTCATTTGGACCTGATTATATTCCGTCATTTTTATTAAAGGGTTGTATTGAGCCTTTATTAATACCCCTACTTTACATTTTTAATTTTTCACTTAGCACGGGAACATTTCCTAATTTATGGAAGATCTCTAAAGTTACACCACTGTATAAGGATGGGGATAAATATTTGGTCTCTAACTACAGACCAGTAGCGATCCTCTCCTCTCCGGCAAAATTGTTCGAACTAATAATTCATAAATATATCTACGCCCAAGTAGAACCTTATTTAATAGACGAACAACATGGTTTTAGATCTGGCAGATCGACTGTGTCAAATCTGATGGTCTTTACGGAATATGTATCTCAAGCTCTTGACGGTAACAACCAAGTTGACGTCTCATACAACGACTTCGCAAAGGCTTTTGATACCGTAGACCCGCTGATACTCTTAAATAAATTAGACCGTTTTGGATTCTCGGTAAAAATTTTAAATTTATTTGCAAGCTATTTATCAAGTAGACAACAATACGTAACGTATGGTATTTCTAACTCGTCGTACTTTCCCACAAACTCTGGGGTTCCTCAAGGGTCTAATCTTGGTCCTTTACTTTTTTCCCTTTTTATTAATGACATTCATCATGCTATAAAGTTTGCGAAATTTTTGTTATTTGCAGATGACTTGAAGCTATTTTTAAGAATCCGGACCTTAGAAAACTGCGCACAGCTCCAGAGAGACATAAATGCTATCGTGGTATGGAGTGAAATTAACAAATTAGGTTTTAATTTTAAGAAATGCGCCATAATGTGCTATACTAGAGCAAACACTGTGATTTATTACAACTATAGGATGTCCCAATGTTCTCTTAAACATATTTCTGAACCGAAAGATTTGGGAATAACCTTTGACCCACACTTAACATTTCACGTTCATATTGAAACGATATGCAGCAGGGCTTTGAGAATGCTTGGATTTGTGCTATGTAACTCCAGGCATTTCTGCAGCTCTGCCGTGGTTCGCTTGCTATATTTTAGCCTAGTACGTAGTATTTTGGAAAGTGGCTCAATAATATGGGGACCAGGGGATGCAACGTACACTTCTATGGTAGAGAAAGTACAAAAGAAGTTTCTACGTTATCTTTATCTTAGAGACTTCGGGTACTATCCCTATTTATACCCATCAGCCTTCCTTTCCGGAATGCTAGGTATCGATAGTCTTGTCAACAGGCGGAAAGCTGCGTTGCTGATGATGGCCTATAACTTGTTGAACGGTCACATCAACAATCCAGAAATTTTGAATAAAATTTTATTTTACGTCCCTGATAACTTCGCAAGAGCGCGTAGACACAAACCATTCATTCTTCCGAGATGTAGGACTAACTTACCATCAGCAATGCCTCTTGGAAGAATGATAGGCCTTCTTAACTCACTAGCCTCTGACATCGACATTTTCCACCTGCGCATCACTAAATTTAAATTGCTAATTAGGCAATTATGATTGTATAATGTATGTTTGTTAATGGATATTTTTATTCTGTAAATATACATGTAAAATATAAATAAATAAATAAATAAATAAATAATTTAAAAGCACTTATATTATGTATTATTATAAATGTGTACTTTTAAATTACACATCTGCTCTGATGATGGACACTGCAATGCTGTCCGAAGTGTTGGCTAAAGAAGGAGGTAGCGAAACACGGCATAATTTCTCAAAAATAAATCACTACCATACTTTTGGCCGTAAGTAAGGTTATTTTTCTTATGACTGTACTAACCGTAGCTCTTGCAATATCTTATCATCAATCGTATCAATCTTATCGAATAATCTTATCGAATAATATCTTAAAGAATAACATGGTGGTGTCGTGTTTAGCGACCTTGTTCAATTGTAAACTAATTGTAATGGGGTGTACTGTACACCCCAGAACTGAAGTACGAAAGTGATATATGCAGCGGGAACTCAAACGAGACAGGCGACAACTAGATCAGGTAAGGTTTCAGACCGTCTTCCATCTTGATTCCGATCAAATACTATTCTCCAATGGTTCTTAATTTTATAGTTCATATATTAATGTTCAAGTATTTGTTAACTTACTTGCTAGTTGGGAGCGGCTCAGTGCGTTGGACGGAGAAAACTTACTCATATAAAATAGTGTTAATTTATTAAAAATTGTAAAATTTTCTGTTAAAAACGGGACTGCAGATCTTCAACGAACGAATTGACAGACTTCCTAACAAAGTGTCAGATAAAAGCGATTTTTTATGAGGACGGCACGCGTTCATACAAATACTGATATTGATGTTAACATACTGACATTGTCGCATTCCGTCATGATAAAAAAAAAAGTAAAAGTAAACTTGGTCTCGATATATTCTGAATGTCTAATATTTTATCAGGAAAATTGGCATGCACGGCCTATTTGAATCAGATTTAGTTAAATTTGGACGCATTCGAACAATATGGCAACTGTGTGTGCAACTCAAAACATTGAACCTTTGTTACTTGTGCATTCAAATTCAGTTGGAAGTAATTTAATTTAAGTGTCAAAAATTTACACAAAGTTAGAGCGCTGATAAAATAGAAATGTCGGAACTATCCGGAGCTTATCCCGGCTATAAAGCCGTCGGGCAGACGGCAATCACTTTGCCTAATGCGCCTCTCCGCGGCCACGTGACACCTTAATCCTCGAAACACTATTTCCTGCAAACCGTCACATTATCCCGGGGTTAATTTTAATGGAAGTTATTAATTAAACCTAACTCTAACCCACGGGAAATTTTGAGGAGCTATAACTGTGAGACACGCGCGGGCTATCTAAAAAAACTCGTGCCAAAATTTTTGTAATGATTGGGTACTTCCGGACACTGGTTTGAACGATTCCCCTATCTTAACAGATGGACTGCATTCTTAGATTCTACAGTCGTCAGGTGGGAATGCTTGTTACATATAAAATATGCAACTATAAAGCCTACCTACATTTGCACTCATTATTTTGTCTTTGATGATTTATGCACTAATATTCCGATATTTGTCTATGATTATGAAAAAAGAAAGGATAATTATTTAAAAAAAGCAAATCAAATTAGGAGATTTCGCGTCGTGTGTTACTGACACGCTAATTATAAAAGTGGAAGACAAACCTAACCAGGGGCGGTTTTTTCCTTAGGTCAATTGGTTTTTAACCCCCCAAAATTATAAGACAACAATAATAATAAATTATGTGTATCAAAAGAACTGGCCTTATTCTTAATTTATTTGAATGTACCGCGAAATAGCAGGGCTGCAAGTGTCAGCAGCGAGTGACGACCAGTGATATCTATTGTCTTTAATAGAAGCTGTCATTCAAAAGTACATAGATTCCTGGGTCAATTTAGAGAATGTCCTCGGCTTTGGTATCTTATGTCCCTATGCGCGCCGTAGAATAAACGAGGTGGCACTATGTCTTTCGTCTAAGTAAAAATTAGGTACTGAAGAAAGCTTAGGGACGCTTAGGTCATGGCCGTGAGAGAGACAGCACGATGAATATTACATGTTTTAAAGAGACAGTGACATTTTTCAGATTTTCATTTTACACGCTTGTCGTGTGTGGAATAGTGGTGGTTTTTCAATTGGATAGTTCGGGGAAGGTTTGGAATAATTCTGTATGTTATTATTGTTGTAGAATGATGCTGAAAAATGAACAAAACAAAAAACTTAAAAGACCATTGTCAAATAGAAACTAAGTCTAAATTTAAATGGAATTTGTAAACTTCACACCATGAAACCACCATACTCTTAGCTTCGTACCCAGAATCTTATGATACTGTGGAAGTTTCAAACTCATTTTGTTTTTCTTCTATTATACTTATTTTATGGTGTGCACAACTAAATTAAAACGTATCCTCTAAATAATTTTCCATAAGTACATTGGATTGTGTAGTTATTTCCAATTTGCTTTATTTAAATGATATGTATTTTAAGTCGCGGACTCATGACGTACCTACCTACAAATTAATATTCATAATAGTATATTAGCAGTTTCCACGATATCAAATAAAGATTAGTCACACATTTGTCACACACAATGATCTACCACGCCTGGATTCCTAAGCGGCTCCAGAGCCGCCTCTGAACCTGATCCGAAGTAATCGGAGAAATTCTGGTCTGAACCAAGACCAATTCATTGCCTTGATCTTGAGTTCAACAGCTCGGCTGTGAAACGATTTGCCGGCATGTTTCCTCCCACCTACAACATAAGCCCCTTCGAGATCCATGTTAACTCTCTCTTCTCCTCAAAAAGACAGCATGAACACAGTATCCTTAAAGATGACATGATCCTGCGTGGAGTTACTTAAAGTTTAGGTTACAGAATTTACAGAATTCAATACTTGGTTTGTGTGAAAGCACTATGAAAAAATTCTTGATTATCACTTCAATGGCGAAAGTCAGAAATAATATAAAAAGGGATAAAAACTCGACATTAAAAAATGAAATGGAAAAATGAATGTCAGAATCACCCTAAGCGGCTTTAAAACTGTTGGACAAGAAAGCGAATAATAGTAACCGAAATAAGCGACGACAAAATCAAATTGCTATGGGCAGGATCAATTTTCGGACGCTAGAAAAATTTCCTAATTCAGAATGATAGCTTAAGCTGGGATGTCACAGAACTAACCGTTCAAAAATGGAAAGGATTTGTCTCGCGTTCATACTCCGTTTCAATGGGGTTGGAATTGCTTTTTCATCCCTTTAGAGTTCGTATGAGCTGTCAAATCGAAAACTGCCAAGATTTTTTCTGACTTCTGGTGATTCATTTTTGTTTCTGTCATTGTACTGCTTACATTTTATGTTACAGAGGCATTCTTAATTTTTTTAAGATTCTAAAAATACAACTACATATATCCATAGAATAAAGAAGAAAGCATTATAGACGTGTTTTGTGATCAAAATATTTGCCAATCGGGCCTTAAATTTCCAATACAAAACTGTGTTCCACCATGATTATGAAGTTCGCTGGAGAGGCTGCGGGTATATTTTGACTGGTAGAGATTTGGGGTCTAGATTGCCACTTTTGCGGCTGGCTAAGCTCAGTATAGTTGTTTAGTATTGGTGGTTGTTGAGTTTGTCTATATTGATTATATTTATTTAAGTTGTAATTTTTAAAATAATAGGAATTTCTATTTTTGTTAAAGTGAAGGTTTTTTTGGGGCCTGGCAGGGCACCCTCCGTAGTTAGCAATGTGTGCCCCTTCGCATAGGGCACACATGGACGGATCTTTGGATTTTAGCAGTCGAAGAACCTGTGGGTTTCGTACGTTCGCTGCCATGACATTACGTTACAGAGTGTCCGTGCGCTTGGCAACGGACTGACTTGACATCAAATCTGGCTCTATAGGGCAAACTCGAGTCGGGTCTTCACTGATGGGATCCTCCCCCCTTTCCATGGAAAGTGAATTAGTTAGGTATTTTTCCTTTCGGCTGTTGGCAAACAATCTATATTTTTTGAAAATGCTAATTATTGTAATCAAGGTTAATCCACTTTACGTAGGATAAAACGGTGAAGGCTCCATTTTAAATTTTAACCGAACAATTTCATCACTAATTTACTATTATAAAGTGGAAAGTGTGTCTTCGTGGCGCGAAATAATATATAATGCAGACATTTAGGGAAGCTCTGCTGGAAAACCCCGAATAACATCCTGAAACTGCCCTACTTGTCGAGGTTAGAAATGGGAACTTATATTATTTAACGAAAGATAAATTTTTCCGCTTTTCAGTTCCCGTTTGCAACTTTTATCTTTGAAATTGATCGGCAGTCAGACATCACCCCCAGATTTGCAATAAAATCGATTTTTATTTGTTTCTTTAAATAAAACAAAGACAATTCAGACTGTAAATATCCCCTTTCACTTATCTTTTAATTAAGGCGGCGATCTAGGAAAAAATAAGGAATGTTATTTCTATCGGCAGATAGAATTTCACGACGGGTCAAATTGAATTTTATGACGCCATTTCGACTTTATTTGAACATTTATTGAGGGCTTTGTTTATTAAAAGAATTATAGGGTAAAGAATATCGCGTGATTTTTTAAATATTTATTTTATTCATCACTTTGAAAAAGACTTACAGATTATAATTTTTATTATATAGACCTTATTAAGTATTATACCTGAGGTATACCTACGTATTACAATTGTTATTAGTAAGGATGAGAGTTTGGACGGAAGGTAGAAGAGAAAATTTATGAAAACAATTGATTGTAACATAACTTTAATAGTCTTGGTCTTGATACTTACTTTTCTGTTTTCTGTAATAATTTGAGTTGGCTGTTTGATGTTCACCAGGTAGATAATTTAAATATCGCCCTGGTCACAGATGACCATTGAGAATCTAAACTTTGCTTGAAATGTTTTAGGCGTATTTCATGACAAGCTCTGAATATCCTGGTACTTTCCAACCTCCTTCTTCTCGTCTCCTTCGACTCTAACTACTAGAGGATGCAATGGTATCACTGGCTCTACTAAAATTACTGATATTAAAAACTGTACTCACACTAAAAACAAGTTGAAATATTGCCAAAATGGACGAAGCTTTATCGTTTATATTCATTCTAACGTAATATTATATCTTGTCAGTTGGAAGTGAACAACAACAACAACAACAACACAGGCGAACTCCTAGCGTGGAGGACAATATACTATACCCTTGTAATAAAAATATATTTAAGAATAAATATAAAAATGAAGTAGGTTTACTTTATTAGGTAAAAAAAATAATTTTACTGACACGGAGAAAAAATGATTGCATGACCATTTCCTATTAAAATATTAGTCATTCTGAATATATCTGAACATATTTTCAACGCAGGTGGCCTTCATCATAACATATTTGTGCTTTACTGATAGTTTTTGTCAATTATTTCGTTAGAGGCCTCCAATCCCGTTTTTAACAGGAAAACGTCAGTTAGTTTTGTCCGTATAAGAGTATTTTTTTACAAGACATGGCTTGAGTTTATTTAGAGTCGATAAGAATACTTTGATGCAAGTTCATGAATTATTTATTAAAATAATTTAACATTGGTTTCCACACCAGAGAGCAGTCCGGCTTCCCAGTTTGACAGAAAAAAAAATATTATAAAACTATCGCGAAAGAAACCCGGACTTACACAAAACAGTTTGGGATACTTTTATTTTGAATATATTATTATTTTAAATCTTTTTATCACTAGTGTTTCAAAATAATTTAACAGCGGTATTATGAATAAGTTATTCCCAACTCAATATTTTACGACTGAATTAAATTAAGATATCCCCACTTGCTGGGTGTAATAAACATTAAAAATAATTAACCAACACATTATTATCACTCTGGTAACATCAAAAAGGTACGAGGGGTGAAAATAATTATAACGAAGTTTGCTTCACATTATTTTACGGGTCTATTAAATTAAGTTATTAGTTAAAAGAGAGTTTACGTTACATAAAAACTAGGTAGGTCAAGTTAAAGAAAAAAAATCATACAATCCTATACTTTTCTTGTGTTACATACACAGTGTCCGGAAACTCGTGGTATAAGAAGGAAACTGGTGAATCTTCAACAAATTTGGATTCGATTTTGTGGTATAAATTTTAATTTTCCGAGAAAATCGAGTCCGAAGTTTGAATTTTTAAATTTGAAAATAATCAGTCGATAAGGGGTTATTTATACTTTCGTATGGGCGAGCCTTCTAGAAGATTCTCGTAGCATCGCTACATACTTGTGAAATGCATTTTAAAACGCTTCATTTGCGTATGCGATTAATTGAGGAATTTTCAAATATTTGTCATGAATCAAAGAACTGTAATACATATAGGTAAGTTTTTTCTGCAACCAGTATAAAAAATTGTCAACATGAAAAAATTAAATATATATTGAATTTGTAATCTTACAATCACAGTGAAATTAGATAAATATCAGATGTGAACTTTTTACCTTAGATGGTTGGGCATGAAGAGCGAATGAGAGAAGATAAGAGTGTAAGGAGAATATGTAATGCGAATGCGAATGGGAGCAGAAATCAGGGACGCCCGAGCAAGACATGGCACTATCAAGTGAATCAGATACTCGAGTCGGGCCATGTCAAGAGTCAGAATAATAAAAGAGTATGCATGAGACGATGTATGAATGTGAATGAGGCAAAAAGTATGTGCCAAGACCGAGTTGTTTGGAGGTCCGTCCTTTCTGCCTACCCCTGCGGAGAAACGGCGTGATGGTTAGTTAGTTAGAATTTTTTACAATAAAGTTGTGGATTCACGGATCTTCATTTTTTACTGAAAATCGAATTTTTCGCAAATGTTGTTTTTGAATTACATGAGCCAGTTGTCAAACAGTGTCCGTCATCTTCAACTGTACGAACATTGGAACCAAAATTGAAAACATCCTCTTTATCTCGAAACCAATACGACCCTTAAACTGGATGAAAAAACCCGTCGCGTAAAACGCCCACCAGTCTAGCATCAAGTCGATATCAAAATTTCTTTTACGTTTAGAATTTTTTAGAATGATTGTGATTTTTTGCTAAACATAGTCGCACTAGAACAAGAAATAAATGAAAAAAAAACAACGTTAAATTGTTGTGAAATGAGACAGTAAAGTAACGTAAGACGTGAAAGCATGTTCGATGTCCGTGCTTTCATAAAAGTCTCATAAAAAATGTGTACGTGGAAAATCATTTGAAATGTTGAACAGTGCGAGTGAATAGTGAATCCATCCGCGGGGTTCGGAGAATACAGTTTCTATCGTGATCTGCACATGTCCAGAACATTCGCAGGTTTCTTTTATGGGTTCTGCTTTTCTTTGCAGTCCCTTTGTTTCTATGTGGAAGTCATGCTCATTGCAGAACATTTTTACAACATTTGTTATGACGTACTTAACTAGTATTATCTTATTTTGGCATTATGCAGTCGTTTTTTTATTGTATGAATTAGATATTTTATATTTTGAGATTTAAAGTAAATAAAGAAACATGTCAGATAAAAATTAAATCACCACACAATAATTATTGTCGCAGTAATGTTTTTTGCTGCAATGATGATAAAATTAAAAATAAATGATGTACAGCAAAATAAAGCAATGTGAATAATATAGTCAAGCATTGGATAAGAGACATGTTAAATGAGCTAAATTCCATAATGGTGAAACAAACTATATATTTAAATAAATTTATTTTTATATAATACAATTAATTACGTAATGATTTCAATTAAGATGTTCACGGAAACGGGACGACTAATGCAAAACAAAACAGATTGTCGACAAGGAAAAATTCAAGCACACAGAAATCTCTTACTTATATACCAGGCTGTCCAACTATACGAGTATGTGTAAAAAAATCATAAAGAAATTGCTGCCATCAAAAATATGTTTTATAATTATTAACGTTAAGTTTATGGGAGTTGGACCTAATTTGAGGTTGTACTCATTATACGTCAATCAAACCTAGAGCTCGAGGCGATGGATAATTTTTTTACAAATATTGAAGGGAATTATGCTTTCAATTTTAATATTACATCGAAGTTTTAATTAAAGGTTTCCATTATTTTTAGATTTTTCAATATCTTAAAAGATAGCTTCCAAAATATAGAAATAATAGTTGCAAGATGATATTGTTAGTTCTGAATTTGAAGTACGAGATCGGCAAAAATGACGTGTAATAATTAGATCCCAATGTGCCGAGTGGTTAGATGCTTCGTCCCGTTGACTTCCGTTACAAATATCGATTGGGAGATTTAGACAATCGATGAATACCAATAAAACTACGATGACAGTTGCGTTTGGTTCGCTGATGACTTCAGATCAGATTCAGATCAAAATTAGAACCGAAATATTGTGATATATGATTGCCTAACTATATCCACCAATGAAAAACTCCAAAAATCTATGGAATTAACTTTCAGAGCTTTTTATTGGTGTATAGTATAATAAGTAGGCTCCGAATGAGAATTTTACTGTCTATATATTGGCATATCTATGGTTTTTTAGGGCCAATTTGTATCATACAAAAAGCTCGAAGATATCGATCTAGTGAGTGGATTATTTATGGTTCAGATCTAGCAGGGCAGCGAGGAACACGTTACGGAAACGAGGTGACCAGGCGAATCATGGTGACGCAACGAATTTCTACTCGTAAAGAAATAAACATATTATTTAGATTTCTTTATTATGATTTTTGGTTTATCATGAAGCTTATTCAAATAATTACGCACAAAATGTAATAGTTAAAAATTAAAAGGATACGTTCTATTAAATGAAGGTAAAAGGTAGCTTTCTGCTCTGCTCGATCTGAACTCATCAACGAGCGAAACGCAGCTGTCGTAAATTTAATCTAAATCTCCCAATCGATATTAGTAAAAGTCTGGGCCTGTTGTTTTAAACCATTACACATTACCTTTTTACTTTTCAGCGTATTGTTCTGTTTCATGTTTCATTTAGATTTATTGATCTGATCTTCTACTGTTTCATGTTTCGTTTGGATTTATTAGTCTGATCTTCTACTGTTTCATGTTTCATTTAGATTTATTAGTCTGATCTTCTACTGTTTCATGTTTCATGTTTCATTTAGATTTATTAGTCTGATCTTCTACTGTTTCATGTTTCATTTAGATTTATTGATCTGATCTTCTACTGTTTCATGTTTCGTTTGGATTTATTAGTCTGATCTTCTACTGTTTCATGTTTCATTTAGATTTATTAGTCTGATCTTCTACTGTTTCATGTTTCATTTAGATTTATTAGTCTGATCTTCTACTGTTTATGTTTCATTTAGATTTATTAGTCTGATCTTCTACTGTTTATGTTTCATTTAGATTTATTAGTCTGATCTTCTACTGTTTCGTGTTTCATTTAGATTTATTAGTCTGATCTTCTACTGTTTCATGTTTCATTTAGATTTATTGATCTGATCTTCTACTGTTTCATGTTTCTTTTGGATTTATTCAAAGATATTAGAAGAACGAGATGTGCTATGAGCAGTTCGTACTGTGTGGAATTGTTTTGCCCAGTGTCGCCGGTTTTGTTCACCAATACTACTGCACACCTTCGCTTGCGCTAAGGTATCCGCACTAATACATAGAACAGATTTCTGTGCGTACACATCCCGATACCGTTCAAAGTACCCTAATTAGGTAGTACTCCGCCTACGGTCCGGCGGCCAACATAGCATATCTCGTTCTTCTAATATCTTTGGATTTATTAGTCTGATCTTCTACTGTTTCATGTTTCATTTAGATTTATTAGTATGATCTTCTTCTTTAAAGATACTAAATAAATTAAGTAGATACCTACATTTCCTATCTACCGAAAACCGACTTGTTTTTAGCTCTTTAAAATACACTTAATAAGTTTCTCCTAAAAAAGGTTCAATATAATGAAAACATTGAAGTTTAAAATGTTGACCGTGAGCTTGCTCTAACCTTTCTGGTTTCTGTCTGCAACAGAAATTTTCATAAACTTGCTGCCCATTGGGCACACCTGTTCACCAAAAACGTTCAATATACCTCCTCTTGTAGAATTCTGATCCATGCATTTGAATCTTCAGAATGACTAATACATATTAAAATGATCGAAGAAGAAGATAAAATTGAATAATCTCAACGATATACGAAACAGAAAAATTCACAAAAATATGAAAAAGTGACGGTAAGAACCGGGAATTTAATCTAGACATTCTGTATAAATGTGCAAAAGTTTTATTTTTTTTAAGAAATTAAACAAAAACATATTTTTGATCGGCGAACACGGAGAAAACTCACTGATATAAATAATTCTTATTTATTAAGAATATCTTCAAATTATTCCTAATCTGTATAAAAACGGAATTGTAGGCCTTTAACGAATGAATTGATCAGTTTCCTTATAAACTTACGATAAAATACGAATGTGTTATAGCGATGTCGGAAAATGTGTTCATAAAAATTCAAATATTTTCGCTTTTGTCATTTTATATTATAAGGAAAAATGTAGGTGTATGAACGTGTTATGTTTTCAAGGCCAATGTTGGTATAATAACAAAACTTCAACAGGACTTTCACAGAACTTGAAATATAACTTTGAAATTTATGAATTTTTAAAATTTTCTGAAAAAACCCATCCTATAGCATATCTAATGACAATCAAAACCTAAACTTTTTATGTATCTCACCACCAGCGCATTTTTAGCGAACTACTAATACATAAAACAATACGAAAACCATAATCAAAATAATCCTTAGGCTACCTCTAATTACATACAAGAACTTAATATTTAATATTATAAATGTGTTTGACGTTCGGCAGATATATGAAAATACAATCCTCACGCACCTTTATACAAACAAACATAAATACTACTCAAAAACAATCCTCACGCACCTTTATATATAAATACTACACAAAAATAATCCTCACGCACCTATATACAAAAATACATAAATACTACACAAAAAAATCCTAACGCACCTATATGCATACATACATAAATACTAAATAAAATGTTTAAATACTCGAAACAATAACGAAGATTTACTCCAAATTCCTGTAATGCATACTGAATTCGGTCAAAGATATTTTAGGTACAGTACAAGATTTTACAATACTCTTCCAGAGAACATCAAAAATGTGACACTAAACAAATATCAAAAATAACATTATAATTTGGATAAAAAGTAATAATAGGGCCTTTACCGGTGCCATCACCCAAATTCGAAACTATTGATCAGACAAAAATATTGAGTGTTTATATTATAATTTAAGTGTAGGTATAATCATAAGAATTTAAATTAACTATTAACATGACTGCGCAGTGCGCAGGGTAGCCGCTAGCCTAGTGAGGCAGGTCATGAGAAACTTCAACTTATATATTTGTTTAATATTCTGTATATTTTTAGTTATAGTTGCAAATTTCTTAATTAAAGAATTTCCGACTTTATGTCCAGGTTAAATCTTCCCCACAGGAAAAACTAAACCCTTCCACACACTTTTCCACAAATGATCATCTAGTATATATTTATAATAATAAATACAAAATAATACAAGAAAAACACGTCAAATCACCAGAGATCAAATGGGAAAATAATTCACCGACTCCAGATATTTTAATATCAGAGGGTTCGAACTCCTAACAGGGCCTATAAATCCTACTGATCCCTCAACATAAATATTTAAAAAATCTTATTTATTGCGCTATCTGATATACTTTTCTTCAAATATTTATATGTTTTAGGATGAATGCTAATTCTTTTCATCTGATATTAAAAAAATAATCAAGCAAATGCAAAGCATATGCCGTGACTAGCGTTGCTTAGCAACTTATTATTATTATTTTGCAGACCTTTTAAACGTTTTCGAAATCTCTTCATTCTCTATCAAAGCAAGTTACACAGTTCTGAATGTATCTGAAATGTATTGTATTTCTATAATATTAAGTTTCGAAAAATGTTTTTGTAATGTTTAAATAACTAATGTACGTTCTCCTATTTTACCTTACTATTGGTCGACAAATATTATGTTTGTAAGCGGTGTACGGGCGTTCAATAAATACATTCATTCATTATTCGAGTATTTTATGATGCTGAAGGAAGTACGGAGAGGAAAGGGTAGAAATGGATTTATCTTAGTAAGTATATCTTCTAGGCTTATTAACTATTTAAATAAGAAAACAGCGTTTTAAAAATAGTCCTTTACGAGTGCATTTTCAGGATTGTGCTTCATCTCAAAATCCTTACAAAATAACCACAAAATTAGCATTATTTGAAGCATTCTAACAATCGTCTTGCGTTTGAAGGTCGGCTGCTGACCTTGGTGTTTGACAATAGTTGTTAGAACCACAGATGCAGGCACCGGCAGCAAGCATGGTTACAGAAGCCATACCGAAAAACCAGCGAGATTTATCCCGTCTGCGGACGTCAGACGAGTTTATATGCAAATCGGAACATCGCGGGATAAGACGGTGGGTTTATGATCCTTAAATTGTACGTAGTTTTTGTGAGGTTTGATCTTCGATACGGATATATTATACAGTACGTGACGGGTAATATTGTAAACCACGTGGTTTTCAATACATTTTTTGTATGAAACGTCGATTTAAATATCAATAAAAATGCAGAACGTAACAATAGCACCAAGTTGAGTTTATTATGGGAGTAACGCCCACCTGTGATAAATCATTAGATATTATAATTATTGTTGCAAGATTTGCGAAGCTGAAAGCATTTATAAAATATTTGCCAAAAAAAAATATTGTCAATATTCTTTACTATAATTATAATCATTTATTTAATTAAATTTACCTCTCGAATGAGCACCTATAGATAATCAAGTTGGTTAGTAAATAAAGTTTTCGTCAAAATGAAGAAAATGGAAGATCATGTCAAGATTGATCAAGAGACATCCGTTGTCGAGAGGTTAAGGCTCTCGACTAGCAAGCTGGAGGTCACGGCATCAAAACCCGGCGTGAGCAAGACAATTTTATTTTATGAATTTGTATTATTTCACAATTTAGTATATTTAGTATATCTTAAGATATTCTCAGTATCACACTGGTGTAAGACCACCATTTGGAATTGAAACTTTGTTTGAAATGGCTTTGGCCGTGTTTGGTGACTAGATTTGAAGAACTAGGTACTTCCATACCTTCCACTTCTCCACCTCCCCTTTTTCCTATTTCCTTCCCCTTCCAACTACCTTCAGCCTAAATGCTACCCCAATTTGGGATGCCATGGTCTCACTGGCTCCAGATGGTTGGGAGTAGTTGGGACTCTTGTGGGGTTTCACATAAAATAGATTGTAAGAAATACACATTTCCAATACGGAATAGAAAATTGGGAACGTTTTATATTCCATATTCTAACTATATATGTTATAGGCAGGTACTCTATTGGATTATTTACACAATACGAGTTCATTGAATTAGGGTTACATTACATAGAGAGGCAGACACACAACTGAACTTCGTATGTTTGATTACTCATTGATATTGATAGTGATAGATCATATTATTATTATGTGAGCTGCGTCAATATAATATGTCGTATACAGAGATGTGCAAAATGGGTACCCAAAACCATTTGAAATGCAAAATGGAAATGGGTCAAAATTTTTCCATTTGAAAATGCAAAATGCAAAATAGTTTTTAGAAAAGCATTTAAAATGAAAAATGCAAAATACCTATTTTCAAAATGCATTGAAAATGCGAAATAGTTTCTCAGGTCAAACAATTAAAATAATTATAGAATTATTCAACAATTTTGTCATTTAATAATGGACATCAATGTAGAACAAACATATTACATGATGGTAAATCCAAAAACACCACGACTACAGATTATGAAACCACAAAAAAATTGCGCGGGACTAATGTTGCCAACGTAAAAACATAGAAACTGCTATCTAACATTTAATATTACAGCGTCATGGCCCCATGTTCAGTATTTTTTGTAATGGTTATCACCACAGACATAGGAATTAATAGACGAGAAGATAAAGGCGAGGGGTAAAATCAACTGTTGAAGAACGAAGGGAGTGAAGATGACTGTGATTCGTCAATAAATCAATCTGACAGTAAATAGGCATCTCGCATTATAATATCACCATTTACTTCTTAAAAGTAAAATCTGCTTTGAATGAATAGACATTTTTACACGGGAGCGCAAATTACTCGCCACGTTATGAACAAATTTGCGAAGTCCAAATTCGGCAAAGTAAGGCAGCTTCTATATTCAGAGTCGTAGTTAGTTTCAGAGTATTTAGTTAAGACACTTTTATAAATGTTCATAATTTACTTCCCAGCAACCAACCAGCTTTGTGTTTCGCGTCCAGACGTTTCTCGATGTGATAGTAACAACTGATTCATATTATACGATGTGAATATGCTTAAAATAAAATAAAATAATGCTTATATATGGAATGTAATACGACAATTGGGTTTATTCTCTTTTTTCGCATCTATTTTTACCAGTTTTCATAGTACAAGTAAACATTTTGCCGTGTTATTTCGTAAAATAAACCGATGATGCCTCGACCATAGTTCGCACAAGAATGATGACGTCACGTTTTCAAATATCACTTGAGGCCGTACGCGAGCCCAGCCGGCTCAATGGAACCGGTATGGGGAGTGGGGATAATACGCTTTTAATCACTTAGGGCAGGTCTACTAATATTCATATGTCTATGGTTATCACTTAATTGCCAGGGCTCGTACCAGGGAGCAACTTGACAAATGTAAATTATCTCTGATAGCGAGGTTGAGGACCGACTGATATTTGGGGCTTATGAAAAAAAGATGAGTGGAGATAGTAGGAAGTATGTTGCAAAAAAGCATTTAAAATGGAAAATGCATTGAGAAAAGCATTTAAAATGCAAAATGCAAAATGGTTTTTAGAAAAGCATTTAAAATGCAAAATGTAAAATACCCATTTTGCTTTTTGAATTTCCATTTTAAATGGATTTATTTGAAATAAAGCACATCTTTGTATATATATATATATATATATATATATATATAAATGTCCTAACACGGTACTAACTCAACATTATAAGTAGAAATACGTAGGGGTATTGCTATGATTAAATCTTTTTTATCTCTTAATAAACGGCTACATATCTAACAATGAAATTCAGGTTCAAATAAATTTCTTTGTACCAGAGTCTCACACTCTGGAGGACGTCGCCATAACCTCCTTTAGTGTAGAGCGAGCCGCACCAATTTGTTCATGAATCCGTGGGGAGAGCCACGTACTTCCTAAATGTAGTTGATCAAAAGATCGATTTGTTTTTCATTTCTTACAACGCTATTACAAGGTTTTTGTCTCTGCTAATATATTTTATAAATAGCATAATTATAACGATCAGGACCGCAATGTTATAAAAAATGTACAAATTTAATAAAATAAATAAATACAGTCATTTAACACAATGTTCGTAAAAGTCCAAATCACCTATTTTATCTTATTTATAAAAGTACAATTCACCTATTTTATCTTATTTGTAAAAGTATAAGTAACCTATCTTATTTGTAAAAGTACAAGAATTTCAATGTTACTGCAACCATTTTCAGCTCTTGAAATAACATTTTGCCAGCTCAAATCAAAATACGTTTTTAAGTAAAAAAATGTTTTACTATGCAGTTAGTTTTCAGCGGCTTTCGAAGCCATTCTCAAACAGTTTACAGATAAATTTAAATGTAAAATATTAAATTTTTCCGTAAATAATGTCCAGAATCATCCAAATTTGCATAAACTCCAGGTATCGACAGATGATACGAGAATATTTTTTCATAATTTTGTTCTTTGACATTTATTTTTTTAACGCCAAGCTCAAACTTGCGTATTCTAAAACCCTCATCTTTCAAAAACCTCATAATAGAACCTTATTCCGTGATGTGCTTGCTGCTCACCCTTAATTAGTGTGGGGTATTCAGCTAGGCGCGTGTGCTAATTGCGAGGGTTCCTGACCAGAAACTTAAGGGTGTTTTCACTTATAAATACCTCCAGATAGATTTATCTTTCAATGGCAGGTGGGATTGCGAAGATATCACGACCCTTCTGCCATTTGAATTGAATAAACAAGTGTCTGGTGGAGTTACGTGCGAATTTGAAATGGATTAGAATGTTTGAGTGGGTAGTGATTATGACTGAGAGGGTTGGTAATTTAATTAGATCAGTACACAAATAATGATGGATAAAGAAATCGACGGCTTACACAGGTGAATTTATTTATCAAAAAAAAAAATCGTGATTATGTCTGTCTGCAACTGAGATCCAGTGAATTCTAGAAGTCGGATTTGCTTTGATAAGCGTTATTTAAAAAATTGAAATAGTTTTTTTAATGAATAATAGTATCTACTTAAAATATATTATTTTTAACAGAAAATTATTTTAGAAGGTATTTTTAAAATTTGAGCCGATTTGTCGAGAATTCAGACTACGGTTGATTTTTGACGCCGGTAAACACTAAAGATATGCCTTTTTTTTCTCTATCAAAATATCAGTTTTTAAAACTGTTTATTACTTTCAGTTTCACCCTGGTGAAAGATCACAATTCAACATCAAAACGTTGCTTAAAATTGCTTAAGCCGTGTGTGGTGACTTCCCAACCTTCCTCTCCTTATCTCCTTTCCCTCTCCTCTCCAGCCTCACAACACATACCTATTGGGGATGCTATAGTCTCACTGGCTCCAGACGGTTGGGAGCAGTGAGACCGTGTTGGGACTCTTGTGCAGTACTCACATTAAAAAAAATAGTGCTGTACACTATTGAAGTGAAGAAAAGTACATATTTTCCTTTACAATTTGAAAGCACACTGCAGACATGTAAATCTAAATTATTACTATTTAATGTAAATTATACATATTATGATGTCGAATGATTTTTTGAGATAATAGAGAATACCATCATCCATTGTTTGGAATCGCGCCAACGCCCAGTAGAATCTTGACGAATTGGAATTGGGTTTCCTTTTAAGAAAACACCTTAAAATAACGCCAGAATAAGTGAAAAAGCCATTCATAAAAATATGCGATGCGTAGCCCTGGTGTACTAGACCCACCTACGGTTGAATTTTTCCCATCAAATCTCTAAAATAAAGTGGGAACAAGTGATGAAGTCGTGTAAAAATAATAATCAGCGCGTGGCCCGGAGTAAATAAAGGACATACGGTCGATTTTGCCGTAGCAGGCCTAGAAAAACCGATATTTCCGTGGGGTTTATTTAAATTATTTCTAAAAAACGTGTTACGAATATCAATTTTTTTTCTAGAGGACTCCTTCGGAAAATTAATAATTCATCGTCTAGAAAAATAAAACCTGGTGCTTACCGCTAATTTCAGAGTTAAAAAAAGTTTCATAATACAGGGTTTTCTAATAAGAGGTGTTATTTTGAATAGCCCGCTATTTCGGTAGATGTTACTTTTGAAGCTGTCATTTTTGACACTTGACAAGTAGAAACTACGCCATTAATAAAAATGGAACGATACACGGTTCAACAACGCATTGAAATTATTAAAATTCACTTGAGTGAATCAAATGATGTAAATCATCTTGAGTGATGAGGCCCATTTCCACCTAGGTGACTTCGTCAACAAGCAAAATTTTCGCATCTGGGGCTCGGAAGACCCAAGAGTTATTGTTGAAAAACCTCTCTATCCTCAACGTGTGACTGTTTGGTGCAGTTTATGGTCCGGCGGAGTCATTGGAGCTTACTTTTTCGAAAATGAGGCTGGAGCAACAGTTACGGTGAATGGATTGCTATCGAGAGATGATTAATGATTTTTTTATGGCCGGAATTGGATGGTATTGATCTGGACAACGTTTACTTTCAACAACACGTGCCACACAAGCAAATTGATCTTTTAACGATTGAATATCAAAATAACAATTCTTATTGGAAAACCCTGTATTTTCAAACCGTTTTACATAAAATATTTTATAATGGTATTGTCATGTTTTTATTAATCTTTTATGTATTGAATCAGTAGGGATCTCTCTAGATTTGAGTAATACGTTCATCAGAAATATTTCTAATGTGAGCGTCGAGCAAACCATTGTTAGTAGTGTCTTAGTCGCCGTAAGGGTACATTTCTCTTTAATTTGCGAGTGTTCAGTTTCCAATATCAAAGGTGTTTTTAGGTAATACAGGGAAAGAACGCAAAGCAATCCCACCATAGTCATCTCCCAGAATATATCGTTTTTATTCCGGTAGAATGCCTTAACTCTGTCGCAATCCAACAATTTAACGATTTCTGCCAGAACAGAGCAATTTATAGGTGTCACACGCCCTATGAGCCTGTTCCTTTTACACAAGGCAGACATATTTCTCAAGTGGCTGTCAATTTACCCATAGGTGTATATATACAGGGTGTATCGGAAAGTACCAGACAAACTTTAACCAGCTACTTTAACCAAATTTGGAGTAAAAAATGTTATGGGTGCTTTGCTGTCCGGTAACATTTTTTTCCATTAAAAACAAAAAATAAGTAAAAAATCCACACTCCGTCACTGTCATTTGCATTGTTTCTCGTGTTCAACAGCTGTTATTAGCAAGTGTGTCAAAAAGCGTCCTCGCTCTTTCATACAAACTAAATAATAATAGTTAAAAATGAGACGAATGGTGCCGTGCCATTTCGTTGTGATTGTAAAAGCGCGCCAACGTAGGTACGTACGTACATTATTCAACGAAACTCGAACAAAATATTGCCAGACGGGTTTTAAAACTTTGACAAAGGATAAAACATTGGTGACATGTGGTGAAAATATGAATAATAATTTTTTTATTAAAAAAAAATGTTACCGGACAGCAAAGTGCCTATAACATTTTTACTCCAAATATTTATTTTTATTTATTATTTATTAACGCCCTATCGGGCTTTTACATAGTAAGTTGACAGTATATGTATATAAGTGTAACATGTACATGGATAAAATAGCTAAATATAATTTACTCATAAGGTAATTAGAAAATAATATGGTAAAGTAAATCAAAGTATGAAGGCAAGACCTTTTTCTAAAGCTAATAAATATTACAAGTTAATAACTAGCAAATAGGTCTAAAATTAGTTGCCTTTTGAAACTCTCAAAGTTATTAACACCAAATATGTCGATAAGTTTACAATATTGTTTGCAAGGTGATGAATTCTTGGAATTGGTGAGTACGAAGAGTAGTTAGTATTGAGTTTATTGTTACATTTAAAAGTGTCTATGCTTCGAGTTTGTCTGGCAGGTACATTCATATAAATTAATTCCAATAATTCAGGGCTGTCAATGAGAGATTTGATAATTTTGAATAAAAATAATATATCAGTTAGAACTCTTCTATCCGATAGTTTGAGAAGTCTGGTTTCGGTGCGTAAGTTATTATAATTTATAAATTCGATGGGAATATTCAGTTTAAAATTGATGTACCGAAGAAATTTATTTTGTATCTTTTCTAAGGCTTGAGAATGGACTTTGTAGAACGGTGACCATACTGTTGAATTATATTCTATTTTACTTCGTACTAATGAGCAATATAAATTTTTTAAAGTTAACACATTTTTAAACTTTGCCCCCATTCTCAAAATAAAACCGAGCATTTTCATTGCATCGCTAGTAGTTTCATCGATGTGTAAGTTAAACTGTAGACTTTCGTGGAATAAGATACCGAGATCTAGAATCTGTGAAACTCGAAGAAGATTAGCGCCATTAATGAAATAAGAAAAATGAAGAGGATTTTTACCTTTGTAAAAACTAATAATCTGGCATTTACTAATATTTAGTTGCAAATCATTTTCTGAACACCAAGCAAATAGTTTATTCAGATTCGACTGCAAAATAGCGCGATCATTATCATCTTTAATTATTCTGTAGATCTTCAAATCATCGGAAAATAACAGAACTTTGACTTTGCTAAAAATATTTACTATGTCATTGATGAACAAACAAAATAATATTGGGCCCAGATGAGATCCCTGCGATCTACCTATGCTAAGGAATAGCTGGTTAAAGTTTGTCGGGTACGTGCCGATACAACCTGTATATATATACAGGGTGTATCGGCACGTATAATCAATAAATTATCTGATCTTCTTTACTTCCTCGATAAAAAATTTGTATAGCGCCGTTTTTGTGCAAAATCACATTAAGGGGCTGTGGCATGAATGTTAACTTGAATTTTAAGAGCACAGTTTCTTCCGAAAACTAATTGATTTAAATAGTTGTTTTGTACACGTAGAGGTCGTAATTAAGATGTTTTGGCTTACTTGAAGATTTGGGAAGTTGAAAAAAATTATCCAGTCCATTATGTGCATTTACGCATGTTTAATCTTTTAAGATTTAATCTCTTGTACTAAACAATGCTCCAACAATACAAACCAACGATTAAAGGAATTTACAATCACTATAACAAACTTTCTGAGAAAAATGAGTGTTGATAATTTATTAAAAATCTCTTCAAATTATTGGTTATCCAGTTAAAAACGGGATTGCAGGCCCTTACGAGTGAATTGATAGGTTTACCGATAAACTTTTAGTAAAATACGAATTTATTATCACGACGTCGGAACAAGTATTCACAAAAATCGTCATTATTTATCTATCACGTGAAGATACGAAGTCAACAAGCAAAAAAAATAATTTTTTTTTTCAATCTCTGGGACAATATATTCACGTTGTGTCTCAAAAATTTATTCAATTAATTCTGTTACTTAATCATCCAAGAGTACTCACAGTTTATAAATCTGAAACTGATCTCCTGAAAGTTGTTTTTGACTTATACTCTTTATGCTTAGCATGATAAATATTATTAAGGCAAATGCATGAACACGTGTCCTGATATATCAGGAATTTACTATTTCGGAACCGAAGAAAGATTTCTTTAAAGGCTCCCTTATTTGACAGTGATGAAAATTAAGGATAATAGTATTATTAATCTTGTAAATCATGGTCTCGGGTATAAAAGGTATCACTTTATAAGCATCATTAAACATTTATGAAAATTATTTCCCCTAAATGAAACGGAGAACCACTCTGAGGTTTTTGCGACTAAGACGGGTCCATTAGAGTGGCTGTTAAAAATTTAATTAAATAAATCCCCATCAAAGATTTTTAATGTCATGGTTTTGTGGGACTGGTTTTTAAAACGAGGACCCGTTTTAAATGACAATAACAGTGCGATCCCCGTAAAACTTTGTGCGAAATTATTTTATAAAAAAGTATGTTATTATGAATCCTAGTCGCAAGCGAGCTGTAATTATTATTCAATAAATATATTTGTACAGCGCTTTTGAGTTGATTTTTCATGAAAACGGCGCCATATAAATTAGCCAAATATTATTATTACTTGCCGTACGTCCTACTAGCTGTAGATACTCTCAGAATTGCCCCGGTGAAAGTTGTTGGAAATGATTTTTTTACTTGTTTAGCGACCAGATCTGAAAATCAAAGCAACTTCAAATCTTACGTACCACATCTCCTTATCCACTTCAACCCTTTCAGCTGCACGATATACTGCTACCACAACTAAAGAAATGCCATAGTTCCACTGTATATGAGCAGTCGGAACTCCTTTTTTACATAAACCTCATACAGGAAATAATTTTCCTCAGAGCCTATTTCGTTTTTCAGGATGCTGTGTGGAGTGTCTTTTTAAGGAAAGAAAGTAGAGGATGTTCGGGAAAGGTAAAATGTACGAGTGCTGAGTAGGAATCTAGGAATCAGTATGTCCAGGAGTGACGGACATATAAATACATCCCTCCCACTGCGGCGCAAGGCGATGAATCGAGAGACCAGTTAAAGAGGTAAAAGGGTCTCCCCAAACCAGCATCCCCGATCTGGCACGCCACGAAACTGGTGGGCAGTAGTATCCTGAAAACACTTCACCCGATGAACCCAAGCACACCTGCTAAACCACCAAACGTAGCGAACCACTAACTTAACTTGTTGTGACCTACGGAAGAAGAGGTTTTGGTTTTTCACATAGTAAAAAATGATCTACCGATTTGTACTAATAAAGCCAGGCAGTTTTTTGAAAGACACAAACAATAGTCCATTTTAATTTTACGAAGAGCTGACAGGTATTGTAGTTTTCTATTCTTCCTTACAAAATGTAATTTAAAAACTGTACACTTGAGTTATTTCATGGTTATTATTCCAACCAGACACGTCCGTCTACATTTCCATAATGTCTATGGAAAGTGCGAAATGGCTTTACGACCCATCACAATAAAATGGCGGACATTGACCCTTGGGTAAAAACCTCTTTGAACCCCCCACTAAATTAATAAAAAAATCCTCCTTCTGTCACTCTTAATTGCGGACATTCTGTCCGCATTTAAGACAGTAATTTTCCTGATTTTTGACTTAAATAGTTCGAAATTAAAGATCCGAATTAA